>NC_133412.1:95199848-95502878 GCF_049350105.2 Macaca mulatta
CCAGACTACAGATGTAGGAACCTACTTCTGCGCAGGGCACAGTGCTCCCCAAGCACCTGCTGCCTGTCTCCAAATCTTGCCCTGGGTCTTCAGGAGCAGATCATCCTACTCTCCCCAAAGAGCAGGAGCCAGAGAAAGCCAAAGTCACAACGTCTGTGAGGATATCGAGCAACTCCTCCCCACGGCAGCAAGAATGCATGTAGAAATCACTCTGTTAAGACCTGGAAGCGTTTAGCAGTTTTATTTCCTAAAACTTAACTACCGGTTTTCTTCTACACAGGAGTCTCAAAGAATTCGAATTGTCTTAGCAAGAATCGGTGGATTTTAATGAATTGTGATACAGATATTTATATAAAACGTCTGAATTCATCTTTCAGTGCAGTGGTCCCCAACATTTTTGGCACCAGGGACCAGTTTTGTTGAAGACCATTTTTCCACGGAGCAGGGTGGGGGATGGTTTAGGGATCCCCCTAACCGTGAGGGTAACTGTTTACCTCAGATCATCAGGCATTAGTTAGATTCTCATAAGGAGAGAGCAGCCTAGATCCCTCGCATGCGCAGTTCACAGTAGGGTTCGGGCTCCTGTGAGAATCTAATGCTGCTGCTGATCTCACAGGAGGCGAATCTCAGGCAATAATGCTCACCTGCCGCTCACTTCCTGCTCTGCGGCCAGGTTCCTAACAGGCCACAGAAGGTTACGGATTCCCCATCGCCGGGGGTTTGGGACCCATGTTTGGGTGGTAGCAGAGGTTTCCAAGCAGTTTCTTTAAGGTTTTAGCTCAATTGTATTGTGGAAGATTTGAAAATTAAACATTTTTCATTACGTACACAAAACTTAAAAGAAGTTTACGACCAACTCCCTGAAGGGTCACCTCTGTAAAACTCATCTGCTTTAATGCAATGCAGTCCAACATAGCATAAAGATTATGCATGCGGTAACCACCTTTCCAGAGAACTGAGTGAAGACAGCTCTTTTTAAACTGAGGAGTTTAGACGAAACTGGAAGGTGATCCATGAAGAGAGTTAGGCATGGTCTCTCTTTCACTCTTCTGACTGCAATTATATTCTCCAAGCCCAGATGAAGCTGATGATTCAAGTTCTGGTAGCCGTGTTCATTGGTCTAACTACGGGGAAAAGTTAGCCACAGATTTCAAAGGGTGTTCACTAATTTGACCAATTACTTTATTTCTCAGTACTTACAAAGATTTTTCTCCTGGGAAAGAGAGGATAAAAAATACAACTGTATTGGAGAGTTTAAACATTAAAATCAAGTGAGACTGGTCAGCTAAATAGTCAAATAAAGCTTTTGCACATTTTTAATAAAACATTTTGTAGCCATAAAATTATTGTGATTAAAATTTTGTAACATAGGAATTTAATTTATCGAATGAAAAAAGTCAAATACAAAATAGTACTATGCCACTTATAAAACAAAATAACATATATATATATGTATAGAAAAATATGGATGGCAGCACACTCATGTTTAGGTTGATTTCTAAGAGCACCATAATTATTTAGTAGTTGTTTTCATCCATTATCACATTTCCAAGGCTATTTCAGAGTTGTGCCAAAAACAGTTACATTAAAATTATTGTAAAAATGATTTTCTCTTCTTCTTTCATAGCCTTGGCCCTTTTGCACACTGATCCTCTCAAACTATTACCCTTTTTTTTGGCGGGGCGGGGCAGGTGGGTATTTCTCCCACGAAGTTTTCCTTCCTTTCTCTTTTTTTCTTTCATACATTTTCTATGTTTTTCTGCTACAATCATGCCAAAGTAAAAAAAAAAAAATACTAATTAACAAAATCACAAGCACTAGAAAACAGACATGAATTATAAAAGGCCTCATAAATAATTCTGGAAAGATCAAAAAATGACCTTTACAGCCAGTAGGGGAATGATTTCATCCATCAAAACAGCTGCCGGAGATGATTCACATAAGAAGGAAAAAAAAAAAAAAAACCCACAAACACCACCTTACCAGTATAATTAAGTGTCTCATTTTGATTCTTTACCAAATTTAAGGAGAGTACGGTCCGATATTTCTTGGTTTCCCTCACTGATTGTTTCTCTTTTCTTCCCAGTGTATCCTTTATTAAGCATACATGAGGGGGTCTCATCCTCTGATTCTCCAACATGTTCTGTCTGGGAGACACCATGTACAGAAACAAGGGTGGACTGACAATTTCAATTTGACTCTAGTGTCAGATTGAAGTGTTTGGCTTCTTCCTCCAAAACCCTTTCTTCATAGGATTTTTTTTGAAGGTTTTCGCAAAGACTACACCTAACTACTGTACAAAAACACATCTGTAGAATCTGCTTAAAAGATCTCCTTCAAGGTTGCAATGAGTATAGATCGTGTCACCGCACTCCAGCCTGGGTGGCAGAGAGAGACTCCGTCTCAAAAAAAAATAAAAATAAAAAATAAAAATAAAATAAAAGACCTCATTCAGAAGGCATTAATTATGGTTTTCTTTGCACCTTTTTATCTTTATTTTTTTCTTTCTTTCCTTCCTTCCTTCCTTCCTTCCTTCCTTCCTTCCTTCCTTTCTTTCTTTCTTTCTTTCTTTCTTTCTTTCTTTCTTTCTTTCTTTCTTTCTTTCTTTCTTTCTTTCTATCTCGTCACATCCGATCTGTATCTCCATGCTGTCTAGAGTTATTAGAGTGATTCTCTATCCTTTACAACTATGGGGTCCATTAGTCCACATCTCTGCTTTTCTTGCTCACTCACAGGAGATAAGATTAAAAACAATCTTATGAAGCAGGTATTATAATTTCAAACTTATAAAGAAAGAAATTAAAACATCAAGATATTAAGTAACTTACATCTGCTCACCTATAAGAATGGATAAAGTTTAAATATATGAGAATATCAAGTACTGGATAGGCTACACATCAACTGGAACTCTCATACATTGGTGATAGGAAAGAGAAATGCTCAGCACTTTGTAAGACACGTTGGCAGTTCTTATAAAGTTAAACTTCACTTACAATATGATTCATCAATCTCTTTCCTGCATATTTAGCCAAGAGAAATAAAAGTTATGTTCACACAAAAATTTGCATGTGAATGTTTACAGAAGCTTAATTCATAATTACTATAACCTGGGAATGACCAGATGTCCTTCAAATGGAGAAGGGTTAAACACATTGTGGTTCGTCCATATGACTGAGTACTACTCAGCAATAAAAAGAAATGAAATATTGACTTATGCAACAACATGGATGAATCTTCAATGTGTCTTGGTAAATAAAAGAAACTAAGTCCAAAGGACTACATATTGTGTGAGTTTATTTATATTATGAATACATATGGGTAGAAGCAAAACTATAAAGATAAGAAACAGATAAAAGTGTTGGTGAGAACTGTACCAGAGACCTGTGTACCACAAAAAGTAAATCTTACAGTGTATAAATTTTTTTGATAACTAGAATGTGAGCGGATTCCCAAAAGAAAGAGAAACTGTAACAAATGCATCCAACAATATTATAGTGAATAATGTAAACACAGTGACACTGTCTTTAATGTGGAAGAAAATAACTAACCTAAATAATTTTTGAAAACAGTATTTTGAGTAGATACTGTAAGACTAAAGGCAAAAGAATGGCACACAAATACCATTCTGTAGGTAATAAATTTTTTCTCAAGGGGTATGGGTTAGCAATTCTTCAACTAATTTATGTGAGCATTTGGATTGAACAAATGTATATAGGTAAAACATATAATAGATCATGAATCATGAGAGCCAGATTTCTCACTGTTGGGAAAAGTAATAAATAATGAAGGGAGAAATCTATGCAGACCCAGTGGAGTTGAACTCATGTTTTTTATAACATTCATAGGTATAGGTTGATACATAAATAAAATTATTAGGAGACTTGAGTGCTTTCTGATGCCCAACAGCAAAGCACAAGCCTGTGGTTACTTTATTCAAATTGATTCAAAAGCCTGAAAGACCTTCAGCAAAGTAGATAAGAAATGTCTGGGAAACCTAGGTGGTCTTGATATTAGGAAAGATACAGTATTTGTGTTGTCACCATATTTAGTTCCGTCAGTATATCTCTTTGGTTTTTGTATTGAGGCATAATACACATACAGTAAAGTGCACTAACATTCATCAAATGTTTGTGAATGTTTAGTTATGCACATCCCTGTGTAATAATCCTCCACCAATCAAGATGCAGAATATTTCCACCAACCCAGGCATTATTTCATTCCTCTTTTCACTCAATACCTACCCCTAGAGATAACCACTATTCTGATTTTTATTGCCTTAGCTTAGTTTTGCTTTCTCTTGAATTTCATATTAATGAAATCATACACTACATTTTTATTGTTTCTTATGTTGAACACTGTTCCATTGTATGAATATGCCATCTTGTTTATATACTTCTTTGGTAATAGAATTGTGTTGTTTCGAGTTTGGGGCCATGATGAATACAACTGCTATAAATGTTCTTATGTAAGTCTTTTTGTGAACATATGAAACTGTTGAACATTCTTATGTAAGTTTTATTGTTGTAGTAGAATCACTGGGCCATAGAACAGGCATATCTTACCTTATTAGAAACTTCCAAGCTGTTTTTGAGGTTATATCATTATGGAAAACAGTTTCAATTCTCTATAACCTTGCTATTACTAATATTGTTGACATGTATTATTAAACTTCAAAATTTTGAGATTATTATACATTCACACATATTTTTAAAAATTAAGGCAGGTCATATGTATCCTTTACTCAGTTTACTCCAGTGGCATAAAACTATAGTACAATATCACAACCAGGATATTGACGCTGACTCAGTCAAGGCATGGAACATTTCTATCACCACAAGGGTGCTTTCTGTTGTCCTTTTGTAGCCATATTAATTTCCTCTCTGCTCCCATCCCCCCCTTCATCCCTGGGAACTATTAATCTGTCCTTCATCCTTATAATTTTGCAATTTCATATATGTTGTATAAATGACCTTTGGGGACTGACGTTTTAAACTCAGCATTCTGCTATATTTTGTGTCTTGCCAAATTTAAGAAGTTTTTGGCTTTTACTTCTTTGATACTTTTTCAGTCCTACCCCTTTTCTTTTTTAGTACTATGATGAAAGGAATGATAGATATTTTGTTAGAGTCCTGCAATTCCCTGAGGCATGGTTCATTTTTTGTAAAAATCATTCTATTTCCCCTTTGTTATTTAGATTAAGTAATTTCTTTTGTTCTATCTTCCAGTTCACTAATAATTTTCTCTATCCCTTCCATTTTGCTACTGAGCCCATCTGGTGGACTTTTTATTTCAGCTATATTTTTAAGTTCTAAAATTTCCATTTTAAATCTTGGTTCTTTTTTATGTATTTTACTTCTTTACTTAGACTTTCTATTTCCTCCTGAAGCTTTCTGTTTTTTCATTTGTTTCAATCATGTTTGTAGTTGTCCTTCGAAACATTTTCATCATGGCTGCTTTCATATCTTTATTAGGTAATTTTACCATGACTTTCAGTTCAGGGTTGGCACCTATTGATTGTCTCTTTAAAATTCTGTTTGAGATCTTCTTGGTTCTGAGTATATTGAGTGCATTTTTTAATTGAAATCTGAACATTTAAGTATTGTGTTTGAAACTCTGGATCTTATTTAAAATTTTTGTTTTATCTCCTTTCTCTGATGCCACTCCAGCAGGGGAAGGGGAACACCACCTCACTACCTGGTAGAGATAGAATCCAGTGTCCCCATTCAGCCTCATTGACATCAGAGGGCAGGGAGGATCATCAAACTGCCAGGTGGGGGTTGGACTTCTGGGTCCTTATGTACAGATGAGTCTTGAAAAACATGAGGGTTTGGGGCACCAACCCCCATGCATTCAAAAATTTGTATACAACTTTTGGCTCCCCCAAAACTTAACTACTGATAACCTACTGTTGACCAGAAGCCTTACTGATAGCATAAACAGTCAATTAACACATATTTTGTATGTTATATGGATTATACACCATGTTCTTACAATAAAGCAAGCTAGAGAAAAGTAAATGATATTAAGAGAATCATAAGGAAGAAAAAATATGTTTACAGTACCATACTGTATATAGCAGTTCTGTAAGTTTATGTAGTCTGTTTACAAGATGAATCATCTGTCTGAAATTGCAGGCAACTGCAACTACAGCTGCAGCTTGCAGCTTAATGTCAAACAATTAAGTTTTTTCTTGTAAGGTCTGCTTCTTGGGAGCACATCCAACATCACTAGTGGAATTTTGCATGGATCCCATGGTGTTATTCAAGGTTTACACTATTGCACTAAACAGTGAAAAGTATGTGAGAACTGTGAGAGATGACTTTTTACTACAATGGACAAGGGGCTGGAGAGATGAACTGCTCATGTGGAGATAATTAGCATTGCATTTTAAGTCGATATTCACAAACTTGAGCTCACTGTAATAACAACAGAAAGTGGCTACAAAATTATTACAGTAGTACAGTATGTACTATAGTTAATTTTATGCAGTTGTGATTTAATACTGCATCTTTAAGTTTGTGTGCATTTCTCCAGACTCCAAGTGCCACCACATATGGTCTGTGTTTGTGTGCTTAAGTTTTAATACATTTAAAATTTTTATAATAAATTTGTGTATGTTTTATGGTAGTAAGTGATAAGGTAGACTAGTATTTACATGCATTTTACATATTCATGACATATCTTTTTCTTAATTTTATTGATATTTTTAGACTACATTGTGTGTTTGCAAGTTTTTTCAACTTGTTGCAAATCTCCAAAAATTTTTCCAATATATTTGTTGAAAAAAAGTTCGCATATAGGTGGACCCATACAGTCCAAACTTGTTCAAGGGTCAACTGCAGTCTCCACTGTAATTTATTCTTCTTTCTTTATGATTAGGGTTTTTTGTGTACTTTAAAAAATACTGTTGTCCACTTCTAATATAATACAGTTGTTCTCCTGTGTCTTCTTTTAAAACTTTACAGCTTCACTCTTTACATTTAGGTTTCTGACTCATCTGGAATATGTGTGTGTGTGTCTGTGTCTGTGTCTGTGTGTGTGTGTTTATATATATAATTAAACAGTTACTTTGGCATTTATATTGAAAAGACCATTTCTTCCCCCACTGAATTGCATTGGCACCTTTGGAGAAAATCAAGTCATTACATATGTGTTCATCTACTTCCGGACATGATTCTGTTAAATTGTCTTTTTAACAATTCTCGTACCAATAGGACATTTTCTCTTAATTACTGAGGTTTCACATAAGTCTTGAAATCTGGAAATGCAATTCCTCCAGCTATCACCCACCTTTTTTTTCAAGGTTATCTCACTTGTTATAGGATTTAAATTTCCATAGAAATTGCAAAACAGATTATCAAACTTCTACCACAACAAGTTTCTGGTAATTTGATTCAGATTTGCTGAGTTTATGATAAGGTTGAGAAAACTGATAATTTAACATATGTATTCCTTAGATTTATAAATATAGCCCTCCATTTATTTAGGTCCTCCTTAATTCCTTTTATTAATGTTTTATAATTTTCATTTTAATGAACTTTCATATCCTTAATTAAATTCATTCATTTGCTTATTTCATTGTAAATGGCATTTTTATTTTATTTTCCAATTGCTTTTAGCTAGAATCTAGAAATAGAATGGAATTTTTTATTCAATGACTGTAAATTCATCCATTAGTTCTAGTAGTTTCTTTACAGATTCTTTTAAATTTTCTATATTCAAATTATGTTATCTATGAAGAAGTAGTTTTACTTATTCCTTTCCCGACTTTATGCATTTTATTTTTTTCCTGACTTGATGCCAGTTATTACAATGTGATAATAAATGGAAGTGTGACAATGTATCTTCTTCCTAAACTCAGAGAAACAATGTTCAGTATTTTACCATTAATTACAATGTTAGCCTTGGATATTTTTATAGATACTCTTTATCAGATTAAGGAATCTTTTCTACATGTCTAGATTGTTGGGAGTATTCATCATGTGAGGGTATTGGCCTTATATCAGATTCTCGTGTGTGTGTAAGTTTTGACAAATTTAAAATTTTAATAATAGATTTGTGTATATTTTATGGTGGTAAATGATAAAGAAGTTTAAAATAGGTTGAACGCATTATTTTGGTTTTTCATCAAGCAAAGGAGGAGAAAATCTTACCTGTTATGATCTTAGAGATCATATAATCTTCTAAAATGTAAAATACTCTGCAAATACTCAATAGCTTGGACAAATATATTTTTTATTCTTTAGAGCTATGCAAAATACTTAATGATTTTCAATACCATTAAAAATATCACCTGTCAGTAGCCTCAATTGTCTGCCAAAAAATAAAGGTGATCAAACCAAAAGCAAAAAAAAGGAAATTGTATTAATTACTTTTCTTCTCCCTTTGTTAATATAACAACATGATATAGTCCTCCCTACTTTAAGTAATTATCTATTTCTTCTTATATTTTCGGCAGTACTGTCCTGTTAACTTACATCTTTATGAACTGGTACAGAGTGGGCTCTTAGTGAATATTTTTTAAATGAATGGAATATTATTACTAAGACTTTTACTCCATATCTTTGTAGCTTGATTTTTCACACCCATGTTGGGGAAATTTATTGTCTATCGTTGAATTTTTGCCTACAATTCTGACCCTATGTTTACCCCATTGTAGTCTTTGGTTCAAAATGTATTCCAGATAACTGAAAGAGTGCATATAGAATAATTTAAAGATTTGCTCAGCATAAGTTCAGTAAATTTGTCAATTATGACTCATCTATGCATTCACGAAACAAGTAATTATTGAGTGCTTATTCCGTGCCAATATCTCTTATAAGCATTGAATCGTATGGGCTTTTGAACCAGCCTTTAATTATGGGATGATTAGAAACAAAAGAGAAATTAACTCCACCTCAGCAATTAAAAATTATAATGGGAATATTATTGAAATAACAAAGTAACTTAAAAAATAGTTAAAACCTTTCTTGGAGTGTTAGAGGACTGATAAAACAAAGATGAGTACAGAGGTATTAAAACTAAGTATCTACGTTCAAACCTGATAAAAGAGTCAGAAGATTGCTGGCTGACTTTTTGCCTGATGATAGCTACACAGTTCATTCATTCAGTCAGTCACAAGAGGGGGCTGCTTCACCTTAAAACTTAGGTTTCTTTCTTGGAGAGGGGACACTAAGCTTATGTTTTCCACTCAAGTTCCACAGAAAACAGGAAACAAAGATACACTTTTATCCTCTTTACACAAATTATACTTTATGATCTCTTATTAAGTGTGTTATGGCTTCAAAAGTTCCGGGACCCTTACACCGATGTACTAAGTCTTCTCAGAGCACCTCCCTTAACACTGCTTTCTCCAAGTTTCACTTCCCTAATCATTTCCTACCTCCCCCATTCCCTACACCTTTTTCTTCCTTTCCTTATTGTTACCACCCCCGGCCCCAACCTTGTTTGCTTTTCCTGGTCTCTTTTCCCTCTGCCTCAGTGTCCTTGGTGCACACAGTAGCCATAAGCATGAGCATAGAAATTAGGAAATGAACTTTAAGGCCAGAGAGTTTAAGGCGGATGAGAGCCAGCACCATTTATGTCATTAGTCACTATATCAAGAACAGATGCACTGAGAAATGTCTACTTAGACAACAGTCAATACATGATTCCAGGGACCTCTGTAGAAAACCCGAGTTTTGGGAGATTTAGCTTTCAGTGTCAATGTTATTAATGCTTATTTTCCCCCTGAGCACATCACTTCCTACTTTGAACCTCACTCCCATTTTCTAGAATGTAGATGGGAACTTTAATCTCCTTACAACACAGAGCTCAGTATAGGCTTCTGGGATTTAATGACACTTTCCACAAGCTCCGTGGAGCAGAGGACAATTTATCTGGTACATTGAGGAAAGAATGATGGAAGAAAAGGTCTGGATAGATACATCCTTATGATCAATTTTCCTGATTCAGTGCCAGCCTTTTAGACTTTACACATCATAAATGATTTCAGTAGACACCCCCTGAGTTGAGGATGTCTGGTTGATATCCTCACTGTCTTCTCAGGAACGTGGCTAAACCAGGAGAGGAAGAACAGAAAAGCAACTGCTCTATCATTGGCTGACAAGATCCTGACAACAACACAATGAGAGCTGCACTCCTTGCAAGTCTTTACCAGTAGCTGTTGCTTCTGTTCTCTGGAAATTCTTTAAACCTAGAATCAGACACAAAAACTGAACTCTGGGTCCACAATCCTCATTTGTCCTTGAAGTATGAGACTGGTGGCAAGAGTAACTGTGTTTCTGACCTTTGGTAAGTGCTCTGGGTCTACCTAGGGAGGGCTTCGGAGGACAAGGGACCCCGAAGGGTGGTTTGCCCTCTATGCTCCCTGTGCTTTCCCAGCATACTAGATATAATTGAGAACCGTTCTGTGCATTTGTCTAGGAAGTACATACATCTACATACCAGGCTAGATCACAACCATAATCCCAGAAGAGCCCTTGGCAGTATTCGATTGTATGAAATCTATGGGTTTATTAAGTCAAGAGCCCATGGAATACAGCCTAGAGAGTCTATTATTATTGGCATGTATCTTTGGTCTTTATAATCAAACCAATGCTATTTTTTGTGTTCTCGCAGGACATAAAAGTTTTGGAGCTTTAAGGGAGTGTTGTATCCTTGATCCACAGAATTACCTTGGTTTGAGAGTCAGAAGCTAATCTGATTTTCTTGACCCCTTAGGGACTATAATTGATGCTAAGACGACCCAACCCACCTCCATGGATTGTGCTGAAGGAAGAGCTGCAAACCTGCCTTGTAATCACTCTACCATCGGTGGAAATGAGTACATACATTGGTATCGACAGATTCACTCCGAGGGGCCACAGTATGTCATTCATGGTCTAAAAAACAATGAGACCAATGCAATGGCCTCTCTGATCATCACAGAAGACAGAAAGTCCAGCACCTTGATCCTGCCCCACGCGACGCTGAGAGACACTGCTGTGTACTATTGCATCGTGAGAGTCGCACATTGGGACACATGGGGCTGCACCTGTGCAATATCTCCCTGGTGGCAAGTGAGGAGGAGGGTAGCATTCATCTAGAGCAAAATGTCGATAGGAGTCAAAAAGTAACAAGAAAAGAGGAAAAGGAAGGGAAGGAGAGAAGGAAAGTAAATAAGGGAGATAGGATGAAGGGTAAAAAGATAGGAATAAGAACTATATTTGTTGATGTGGCTGAGAAATATGATAAAGGGGCTATAATTTGAACATAGCAATAAAGTGAAGAGGGTTAAGAATTTTCATGACTCCTCTTCATGTCAAAAAAATGTTCATTTCAGTTTGTTAGTAAAAGTGAACGGATAAGGAAAATCAAGATAAGTCTGCTCGTCCCAAGGCTTTTTTCCTCTGGATCCAGGGGCAAGTTCAAGCTTCAAAATGCATGCTGTTATAGTTGATCCAATTACCAGGAACAAGTTGATTTTTCTGCAAGAAAAATCTGAAATGTTCCTTCTTACTAGTGCAGTAACACTAGTTACTAGAGCATGCATATTTGTGATGAAGGTTTTTCTTTTTGGAAAGAAACAAAAATCAAATGAATATTAATTTATTTTTATTTTTCTTGAAGTCTTGAATCTATAAACGGACCTCATCATGTTTTATTTCCTAAGCAGCACACAAATCCATCTCACCATATAAGACTCAGGTAAAGCAAAGGCGAAAGACCTACCTGCATTTCCTCATTCTTCCCTGTCTCACACCACTCTTCTCAAAGAACACTGGCTTTGACACTTTAAGGTATATCATGATAGCCTGTTTAATTTCAGTTATATATCATTACATATAATTTTATGCAGTCACACACAAACTTACATATATACACACAGTTTTGTCATGTAAATTGGCTTTATTAGATTTTTTAACTTGCCATTTATTTTTCATTTAATAAAGTATCCTAGAGACCTTTCTATATCAGTAGAGAAGTTCACTTTATTCTTTTTGGTGCTTATTTAGTACTTTGAGACATTCCATCATATAATTGCTTTTGTATTGATGTGTATTTGCTTCTATTGCCTCACTATCATAAAGAATATTGTGTTCTACTTCTTTATAGATTCAGCTTAGTTTGTGTGTGTGTGGAAGTGTTTATTTTAATGAGATTTCTGAAACTGAAATTGCTATGTCAAAAGGAAGGTGCATTTAAAATTTTTGGAAAAAGTGGCAATTTACCCTCCAAATGATATAACTACATTCCATATAATACATATATACGTATTATTATACACATAATTATCTATCATAATTATCATATAATTAATAAATATAATACATATAATGTGTTAAATAGCTTCCAACCAACAGTAGGTGAAAGAACTCATTTTACATTCTTATAAAAATTGAGAATTACTGACAGTTTTTATTTTTATTTTATTGTATTATTCTATTTATTTATTTTGATTCCAGGTCTCACTCTGTCACCCAGGCTGGAGTGCAGTGGCCAGATCTCAGCTCACTGCAACCAAGCTCAAGCAATCCTCCCACCTCAGCCTCCCAAGTAGCTGGGACTACAGGCACACACCACCACTCCTGGCTACTTTTTGTAGAGACAGAGTCTTGCCATGTTGTTCAGTCTGGTCTCAAAACTCCTGAGCTCAAGAAATCTGCCAGCCTTGGCCTCCCAGAGTGCTGGGATTGTAGGCATCAGTCACCACACCCAGCCCAGTTTTTAATAATCCAAAGTTATATTATCTTTGGTCATTTTCCTGATTCATAGTGTTTTGAGCAACTTTTTTCTACATGTATTGGCACTTTTTCAATTGGCAATATGCTTATTCCTACCTTTTGAACATTTTTCTATTTAGTTGTTTTCCTTTCTCTTTTTATTCGTAAGAATTAGCTTCATACCTTAAATAATACATTATTTTATATTTGTTTGAATATTTTATTCTAACATTACGTTTTTTTGTGTGTATTTTTAATGCAGTTTTAAATTTTTACATAGTTTATCAAGTATTCCTTTCCTTTAGGCCTTGAAGGTCAATATCTTTATAGGAAATTCCTAAGTATATTACATATTTTAATATTCATTACCATTTGGTTGAGAATTATTTTGAGATGCATGTTACAGATTAGAAAACTGAGTCTCAAAAAAATTTAAAAACCTGCTAATATTCACAGTATTAATAAGTTAGCATCAATTTTTAATTTATTTTTAAACCTGAGATTGTCAAACACTAAAATCTGAACACACATTGTTTAACCTCGTCTTACTGGAAGCAGTCACAAGAAGAAAACTCCAAAATAATGAATCAAATAAAGCATCAGTGGAATGGATTATAGTTACCATCCAAGACACATGTTAGAGCAAAAGGTCAGGAACGTTAGGGTAAAAATTGTGAGCTATGAGTTGAGAAAATCAATGGTCCTTAGTCACATAGAAAGGTAATTCTAGTCCCCTAAACATTCAAATAGCAGTCAAAATGTGTGTTTTGATTGTAGAAGAACTCTAACACATCTTCCGCTCTTTATTAGCCATACATTTCCCAAGCAGAATGGATATTGAAGAAATTAGAACATAAAGCAAAGGAAGTAGGAAAGAGGAGTTTGTTGCTGGATCTGAGTGGCTTCCAAGTATTCTTGGAAACTTCACACAGATTGAGGAATTGTTCTGGTCCATAGAATGGATAGATAAATGTAAATTACTATGATGATCATACTTGGAAATTGCTTTGATTCCATGAGTGATAGATAATGGAACAGATATCTACACACAAATCTTAGAAAGTGCAATTGAGATGTGCTGGTAGCAGTTTCCAAAGATTGACATATCACTTTCAAGGTCCTTACAGTCACTTTATTCACAATCCTTTTCTCTTTCTCACAGTCTTTAATCTCATTTACCTTTTGCTTAACACCATCCTGTACTCTCCTATATTTGAACACACGAAAGTTTGAAGCCTGTATTTTTGGTTTTTATTCACTGAAGTATCCTCTGTATCTAGGACACTGCCTGGCAAATAGTAAGTACTCAGAAAATATTTACTGAACAAATATATTTATTTATAACTGGAAAATTTTACTGGCAAATGCTAAGGATACAATAAAATACTAGAGACATGAGTCAGATTCGGTATGAGGATTTTACTGGCAAATACTAAGGATACAATACAATACTAGGGACATGAGTTAGATTTGCTATGAGGATACAATAAAAACAAAAAAAAATACACTGGCCTTATATTAATTACAAAGTGATCTGTGAACTAAAACTAAAAATTTAAGTGTTTTTATCCTAGTTTTCCTTTCTTGTTCCCAGGCTATTATATGAATAAGAGTACATCCGTTAAACACAGATGTACGACTACAGATTTTAGGCATTCTCCTGCATCTAAAACACCTTGGCTTTAGAGGCATCGACAGCATACTCTTTGTCCCCTGGTACAATCCAGGCTATTAGCTTTGAGGCCCATTCCTTTTGTTCTACTGCTCTTCCTCTAGTCACTACCATCCTCATAAACAGCAAACAGCCCTCCTCACATTGAAAGATGTGACACAGATTCCACTGTAACCTAAATACCACATGACTTAAGTATCCACCTGAGCCATTCAGTGAGAAGCCCGAACTCATCAACTTTAAAGACCATTAATTTGAATCCCCTTTAGTCATTAACTTCCATAGCCACAATCTAGACAGGTCTTATGACAATGTGCTGTTCCACCACTGAAATCTTACCTGCAGTCTAAAACCTCCCACCCTGAGATTCTCACCCTCAGTTACTCACATTGTACTTGTTCTTTGACTATACTGGTCATCTAGTCCCTTGACACCTTTCTCTTCTTTTTCTTTTTTTATTTAACTTTTGTTTGAAGTTCAGGGGTATGGAACTTAAAATAGGTTTGTTATACAGGTAAACTTGTGCAGATTTGTTATATAGGTAATTCTGTGTCATGGGAGTTTGTTGTACAGATTATTTTGTCACCCAGGTGTTAAACTTAGTACCCATTTGATATTTTTCCTGATCCTATCCCTACTCCCACCCTCCACCCTCAAGTAGGCCCCAGTGTGTGTTTTTCCCTCTTTGTCTCCATGGGTTCTTATTATTTCATTCCCACTTATAAGTGAGAATGTGCAGTATTTGGTTTTCTGTTCCTGAGTTAGTCTGCCGAGAATAATGGCCTCCAGCTCCACCCATGTTCCAGTAAAGGACATAATCTCATTTCTTTTTATGGTTGCATAGGATTCCATGGTGTATGTATACCACATTTTCTTTATCCAGTCTTTGATGTGCGTTTAGGTTGATTCCACGTCTTTGCTATTGTGAACAGTGCTGCAGTGAACATACACGAGCATGCGTCTTTATGATAGAATGATTTATATTCCTTTGGGTATACACTCAGAAATGGTATTGCTGGGTCAAATGGTATTTCTGTTTTTCGATCTTCGAGGAATTGGCATACTGTCTTCCACAATGGTTGAACCTAATTTACACTCCCACCAACAGTATATAAGTGTTCCTTTTTCTCTGCAATTTTGCTAGCATCTGTTATTTTTTGACTTTTTACTAATAGCCATTCTGACTGGTGTGAGATGGAATCCCATTGTGGCTTTAATTTGCATTTCTCTAACTATCAGTGAAGTTGAGCTTTTTTTCATATTATTGTTGGTTGCATGTATGTCTTATACAAACTTCTTTTGAAAAGTGTCTGTTCATGTCCTTTGCTCACTTTTTGTTAGGGTTTTTTCTTCTTGTAAATTTGTTTCAGTTCCTTGTAGATGCTGAATATTAGACTTTTGTCTGATGCATAGTTTGCAAAAATTTTCTTCCATTCTGTAGATTGTCTGTTCACTCTGTAGATAGTTTCTTTTGCTGTTTAGACGCTCTTTAGTTTAATTAGATCCTATCTGTAAATTTCTGCTTTTGTGGCAATTGCCTTTGGTATCTTTGTCATGAAATTTTTGCCCCTTTCTATGTCCAGAATGGTATTGCTAGGTTGTCTTCCCAGGTTTTTATAGCTTTGGGTTTTACATTTAAGTCTTTAATCCATCTTGACTTAATTTTTGTAGATGGTGTAGGGAAGGGGTGCCATTTCAATCTTCTGCATTTATCTAGTCAGTTATCCCAACACCATTTGTTGAATAGGGAATCCTTTCCCCGTTACTTGTTTTTGTCAGCTTTGTCAAAGATCAGATAGTTATAGATGGGCAGTCTTATTCCTGAGTTACCTATTCTGTTCCTTTGGTCTATGTATATGTTTTTGTACCAGTGCCATGCTGTTTTGGTTACTGTAAACTTGTAGTATAGTTTGAAGTGGGGCATGTGATGCCTCCAGCTTTGTTCCCCTTTATTTTCAACTTATTTCTCAGAAGCTTCTTATCTTTTATTTTCTTACCTATAATGCTTAGATTCTATGACCTGTTGCTTTCAATCTTTAGTCATTAACTCTTTTTTTCTCATGCCAATTCTGCATCATAGCAGTGATCTAATTAATTCCCAATCATGAATCCATATCTTCCTTATTACCATGCATATCTTGTCTGATCAGAGTACACAGGTGTGCAGATTGGTGTCATTAAAACATGTTGTTACCAGCCAGGAGCAGTGACTCACACCTGCAATCCCAACACTTTGGGAGGCCAAGGTGGGCAGATCACTTGAGGCCAGGAGTTTGAGACCAGCCCGACCAACACAACAAAACCCCATCTCTACTAAAACTACAAAAAATTAGCCGGGCATGGTGGCACACACCTGTAATCCCAGCTATTCGGGAGGCTGAGGCAGGAGAATTACTTGAACCTGGAAGACAGAGGTCGCAGTGAGCCGAGATCATGCCACTGCACTCCAGGCTAGGCAACAGAGTGTGACTGTGTCTCTAATAATAAAAACAATAAATAAATAAATGTTGTTATTTTCAACACTAACTAGGCCCACAATGTTTCCAGGAAAGTATTCTTCTTCTCTGTAATCACATCTCACTGCCATTTTCTACTGGGCTATTTCAAAACTTCTCACATACCTCAGACTTCCTAACCCAGATCCTCCTCCATTCACTCTCTTGGGAGACATTTAATCTCTGTTTATAACAAGAAAAAAGATCCTATTAGAAGGTAGTAGGTGTTTCACATTTCTACCTTCACACTCCAAAGAATCACTTAAATCTAACTACTGTAATCCTTTTCTCCTTCATTTCAATAAAATTGAAAATAACTGTTTTTCCTCCTACCAAAACTTTGTTCTTCTACCTGTAATCCATATTCCAATCCCATCTGTCTCCTCAGAATTTTGATCCACTGTTTATACATTCTTTCCAAAAGCATGTAAATACACCCCAATTTTTATACACCCTACCATTACCACTTAAACATCCTCATCCAGTTTAACACCATGACTCTTTTCTCCTCTGCAGATGATCCAGCAATCTCTAGAAGGAGATTTCTATATTCAAATTTTTTCTTCCTTGTCTCATCACAATGCCTCTTCCCACTGCATCTGACCTTTTGCTGCAAAGATCAAAATCATGATTTTTGTGTTGTTAAAAAAATCAATAGTTCAATAGCACAGTATGGTGACTATAGTTATCAATAATTTATTGTATATTTCAAAATAGTTACATTTGGAATGTTGTCAACACAAGGAAATAGTAAATGTTTGAAACGATGGCTAACCCAATTACCATGATTTGATAATTACACGTTGTATGTATGTGTCAAAATGTAACATGTACTTCATAAATATGTACAATTATTATGCACCATTAAAAAATCAATAGACATTAAAAAGTTATCATCTTATAGGCATTTATTTACCACTCACTCTGTTAGCCATTCATTTCTTTTTAGAATTCCGTTTTCCTTCTCTTTAAGAAATCCAGCCATTTCTGATTTGCCACTTACCTCCCTGGATACCCTTTAGGTTTCCTTTTTCTTTCTTTCTTTCTTTTTTTGAGACAGAGTCTCACTCTGTCACCCAGGCCGGAGTACAGTGGCATGATGTCAGCTCACTACAACCTCTGCCTCCCAGATTCAAGTGATTCTCATGTCCCAGCCTCCCAAGTAGCTGAGACTACAGGCACAAGCCACCAGGCCCGGCTAATTATTTGTATTTTTAGTAGAGATGGGATTTCACCATGTTGACCAGGGTGGTCTTGACTTCCTGGCCTCAGGTGATCCGCCCTCCTCTGCCTCCTAAAGTGCTGGAATTACAGGCGTGAGCCACTGTGCCCAGCTTCGAGGTTTCTTTAGTACTTTTTCCACCATCTATACCTTCAGTGTTTGGGTTCCTTGAGTATTTTTTTAAGTCCCTATTCTCTTCTAAATTTTGCTCTAAGCATGTGTCTTGGTAAAATTGCATCTAGTCTCATAGGGTAGTGCTACGTCACAGATAACATAGTGGGCAAGGAACTGAGCTTGGAGTGGAAAAGAATTGGATTCCAATCCTTGTGTGTCCTTGGGCAAATTATTTAACTTCATAAAGACTTGATTTCCTGTCTGTTCAGTATAAATAAGATCTACTATAAAGGGCTATAGTGTAAAATATGCAATAGTTATCAGTGATCAATAATGTGGATTATTAAATCATACTGATGAGACAAACTCCAATTCTGTTGAGATAGCAGATCAGCAGGACTTGTTTTCTGAGCACTGGAACAAAGCAGAAGCTGATCAACACAGGATGCACCAAAGAGAGCGGCCAAAACCGGCTAAAACCAAGATGGAGATGAAAGTGACCTCTCATTGGCCCCACTGCTCATTATACACTTATTATAATACATTTGCATGTTAAATGAAACTCCCACCACTACCATCACAGTTTACAAATGCCATGACAACCCCCAGAAGTTACCTTATACAGCTTAAAAGGGGAGGAATACTCAGTTCAGGGCTCTTTTTCCAGGTAATTCATGAATTTATTTATTATTTAGCATATAATCAAAGAATAGCCATATATATATCTATCCAACAATCCACAAGGGCTGTCACTGCTGCTGCTATTACTCTGTCTATGGAGCAACCACTTTTCTGTGCTCTGTAGCTCCAATAAACTTAGCTTCACTTTGCTCTGTCAGTTCACTCATGAATTCTTTCCTGTGTGAAGCCAGGAAACCTGTTGGGCTGGTTTTGGAGATCACCTACATCACTATCACTTACTATGATCTTGGACAAATGGAATCTTTTCTTCCATGCTTTAGTTTCCCCGTTTGTAAAACGAGGATGATAATACTACTTAATTCATGGGATTAAATAATATTATTTACTTGATAAGATTAAAATAGCTTCCTCATAAGCAGACCCCGGAAAACACCGTCATCAGATTATTCTGCTAAGAAATTTAAACCAAGGAAATGGAGCACAAACCCTAAAGACTCAGTGTGTTTCCGTGTTTGACCTCCAGAGGGCAATGTTTCATAGACTGGAAATGTCTCTGCTAAGAAGAGTTCTGTCTTTCCTGAGCGGCTTTATCTGACAGCTCACTGAGGTGCACATTCTGAGTAGGATCAACACCAGAGGGGTTGTTGTCAAGAGAGAAGCTCTTAGTGGTCTCTAGGCCTTACTAAACAGGAAACTCTTGAATCCTAGATTTTCCCCATTATAAGGACTCACCATCCTCTGGCACATTCCTTCCCACTCAGGAGATCTTCTAGAATAGAGCTCTCAGCCTCCTCACTGCCTAGCCATGCTCTTAGTGGTCATTCTACTGCTTGGAATGTTCTTCACACTGAGTAAGTATAATAATATTGTTTCCCTGCTCCCGTCTCCATACAAGGCACATTGTTCCAATCGGAATCTAAATAGAGACTCTGTCTCACTACAGGTAGATCTGTTCTGGTCTCACTAACAGAGTGTTGATGTTTCAGGAGGAACCAGAGCCCAGTCGGTGACCCAGCTTGATGGCCACATCATTGTCTCTGAAAGAGACCCTCTGGAACTGAAGTGCAACTATTCCTATAGTGGAATTCCTTCTCTCTTCTGGTATGTCCAATACCCCAGCCAAAGCCTTGAGCTTCTCCTCAAGGACCTATCAGGGGCCACCCAGGTTAAAGGCATCAAAGGTTTTGAGGCTGAATTTAAGAAGAGCGAAACCTCCTTCTACCTGAGGAAGCCATCAGCCCATGTGAGCGATGCTGCTGAGTACTTCTGTGCTGTGAGTGACACAGTGCCTGGGACTACAGAAGGAGCTGAACACAAACTTCCTGAGACACTGAGGTCTTCAGCAACTCAAGGGCACAACCTGACCTGTTTGTAGCAAGCTCTCTTTTGATGAAAGTGAGAAAGGTGGAAGAACAAGCCATGAGGAGTGCTTGACTCCAGGGAAGAAACAGAGACTTCAACACGTTCCTTCTTTTACTACTGGGTTACATCAGACAAGACCTAGAAGAGACAGACTTGTATGACTATCCTCCTTCTGCTTGGAAATATCGCATTGAAGAGGGTCCGGATTTTAAATTAGTGTGACCAGTACTGGACTCCTGATCTTTCTCCTTCTCACTGCCAACATGCTGCTTCTATTACCTTTTGTTATTCAATCGACAGCATCTCATTCTTTCAGAATCTCTGCCCATAGCCTCAGAGTTATCTTTGACTCTTATTTTTTCTTTCACTATTCACGTCGAATCCATCAAGAAATTCAGTTGGTCCTAACTAAAAGATTGACCTAAAGTTTGACCACTGCTATCTCTTTGGTCAAGCCACCCTCATCTCAATGAATTACTGTAAAAGCCTTCTAAATGGTTTCCCTGCTCGTCCTCCTACAGAACATTCTTAATACAGCAGCCAATGAGAGCTTTGAAATATAGATAGGTCACTCATCTGCTCGAATCATTGCAATAGCTCCCCATTTCTCTTAGAGTAACATCAAAGTACTTACAGTGACCTGTAAGAATGCATGATCTATCTCTCGTTACGTTTTAAAAACACCAACAGAAAAATAACTTTGTCAACCCCGAATTGTATACCATTAAAAATATCACAAAGTAATTATAATAAAATAAAAACATTCTCAAATGGAAAACTGAGAGAATTCATTGTGAGCAGACCTGCTATAAAGAAGTCCTAAAGGAAGTTATTCAGGCTGAAGGGAAAGGATACCAGAGGAAAATCTGTAACTTCAAATACAAAGGAAGTACAACAGAAATGGTAAACGTGTGATAAGATACAAGAAACTAGTTTTCATTTCTCTTTTACAATCAGCTTTATTGAGTTATAATTTATATACAAAAACTATACATATTTAATATATGCAATTTGATGAGTTTTTACATATGCATACAACCATGAAATGATCATCACAATCAAGGCAATAGACATGTTTGCCACCTCTAAAAGTTTCCTTGTGACTCTTTGTTTTTGTTGTTATTGCTGCTGTTGTTGTTGTAAGAAAAATTACCATGAGATTTACCAACAATAAATTTCTCTGTGCCCAAGCCTGTATTGTTAACTATGGGCACTATGTTGTATAGCAGACCTTTAGAGCTTATTTTTACATAACTAAAACTTTAAAACCATTGAACAACAACTCCCAATTTCTCCCTCCCCTAAATTCCTGGAAACCATTATTTTATTCTCTGCTTCTATGAATTTGACTATTTTAGATACCTCAAATAGGTGTAATCATGCATTATTTGTCCATTTGTGACTGGGTTATTTCACCTAGCATACTCTCCTTCAAGTTCAATCATGTTGTCATGAATGGCAGGATAGTCTTCCTTTTCAAGGCTGAGTAATATTTAATTGTATGAATATACCACAATTTATTTATTTGTCACTTAACTTTCTTTTCCATATTTTGCATATTATAAAACCACATGAAGAATAAAATTGAACACCATACACAAAAACTTACTCAAAATGAATTAAAGACTTAAGCATGATACCAGAAGGTGTGAAACTACTAGAAGAACATGTAGAGAAAAAGCTTCATAATATTGGACTTGACAATGATTTCTTGGGTATGACACCAAAGACACAGACAACAAAAGCAAAAATAAACCCATAATATTACATGAAACTAAAAAGCTTCTGTATGGCAATGGAGCAATTTATGGAAAGGGAGAAATATTTGCAAACCATATATTGATAAGTGGCTAATATACAAAATATGTAAGGAACCCTAAAACTCAGTAACAACAACAACAACAACAAATTTTTTTAATGGGCAAAAGACTCAAAAAGACATTTCTCCCACGAAGACAGACAAATAGGCCACAGGTGTATGAAAAGGTATTCAGTATCACTAATCTTCAGGGAAATGCAAATCAAAACCAAAATGAGATATCACCTTACAAATGTCAAGATGACCCTTGTTTTTTTTAAAGTTAAGTATAGGTAAGTCTGTGGCAAAACTGAAATCCTTGTGCAGTGTTGTTGGGAATGTAAAATGGTGCAGCTGCTATAGAAAACATTATGGAGGTTCCTCAAAAAATTTTAAATAGAACGACCATATAATCCAGCAGCCCCACCTCTGGGTATATATCCAAGAGAATTGAAATCAGGATCTCAAATAGATATCTGTATTTCCACGTTAATTTAAGCATTATTCACAGTAATTTCTCTTCTTAATTTATTTAAAATGCATAGACTGTTGAAATAAAATGTTATAAAATTCCCCGTTGGAGTTTTCAAAGTCTAAAGACAGAAGGCATCTGACAACTATAACATGGAGGAATGAGGGTGAAATAACCTATATACAATTTCTATTTTTTTCATGAAACAGTATAATAAATATAAACAGACTATGAAAGATTAAGTAGTAAGCATAGTAGTAATAGGCAATCCTAATAGAAACCACTAAAAACATGATGCAAAAAGAAATAGTCAAAAATCAAATAGATACATTGTAATAGAATAATAAGAGACCAAAACAAAGGGCAGAAGTGGAAAATGAATACTGAAATAATAGACTTAAATACAACCATATTAATACATGAAATGAAATGGTCTAACATTACATGAAATGTAAAGGGTCTAAACACAGATATTTAAAGACAGAAATCGTCAGTATGGATTTTTTTTTTAAAAGAAGATCCATCTACATACAAACTCACTTTAAATACAATGACAAAGATTAAAAGTAAAAGAATGGAAAAAATATCCATGAAAACACTAATCAAAAGAAATCTGGAAAGGCTATGTTAACATCAGACAAATGGGACTTCAGAAAAAGAAATATTAAAGAAATAAAGTGAAACATTACACAATTATAAAATGGTTGCTTCACTAAAAAAATGTTTAAAGTGCTTGTACCTACCAACAGAGTTTCAAAATATTTGAAGCTAAAATTGTTATAACTAAAAGAAAAATAGAAAAAACCACTATTACACTTGGAGACTTAAACCCTTTGTGTTCAGTAAATAATAGAATAAGTATTACAGTTAGAGAATCAGCAAAGATGCAGCAGACCTGCTCAACACTATTATATTGACATTTATGGAACACTCCACTAAATGACAGAAAGCACATAAAGCCATGCTTAGAGGAAAATTTATACAGTAAACATTTACATTAGAAAAAGAAAAAAGGTTCAAATCAATAATTTTATTTCCTCCTTGTGTGAGTCCCCAGTGATGATGTCCTACATAGAAAAAATAATAATCCTAGCAATCCAAGAAACTCTGTTTTTGAGTTCAGGCAAACAAGAGTATTTTCTGCTGTTACTGCACCAGGTACCCAACTGGAAAATGATATGTCTCATATTTTATGTTGCTCTCTTATGCTCAAAGATTAAAATGAGATTAATTATATTTATATCACATATCACAGTTCTGGAGGAGGTTATGAGCCTTCCTATTACAGTAATGATATCAGAAAGGGTATAAAGTAAGTTTAGTCCTTCATCTTTTAAAAAAATACCAGTTATGAAGATGGTTTGCCACGAAATGAATTCTGTTACACACATGATGAATTATATAGGACATTATAGGGTACCTTACAATACAATCTGTATATTTTCACAGTAGTTGAGATATCACTAATTATTAAATGGAACTATGCCACTATGTTTTTCCTTAGCTTTTCAAGGGATAAGCACAAGAATATTCAAGTTATGCAGTGGGTCAAGCCTAAGAACAAATACGAAAGCTGATAGAATAAAGAAAGACTCAGGCTAGGTTCTGGACTAGCTGGGACTAACATATAATAAGTCCATAAGTGCAGAATGAACTGGATGTGAGGAGTGTATAACCCTTCTCAATTACAACGTGCCCACCTTTTGCTTTATTTTTCGCTGAATGCATCTCAATATAGCAACGTAACAACACACTGACATCTCATTTAACTGTCAGAAGCATTATAGGACACAACAGAGGGAACAATCCGCTTTTCTGTGTCCTATTTGATCTTTGAGAGTATAAAAATCTGATTTTTTTCTGTGGGCAGGTATAGAGGGAGTATATGATAATTTTGTGTACTTTCTGCTCCATTTTTCTGTAAACCTAAAACTCCTCTAAAAGAGTCTATTAAACTGTCAAAAATCCATTTTAATGTAGAAGCTAAAAAGAAAAAAGAAAAATCAATCCAATGAGCTCAATCTCATAGAAAATATTTACTACAACCAGCTTGGATTATTTCCTACTTTCCTGCCTTGCGTACTCTCTTCAACTTTTTGCGTTGGTGCTTCTTTGGTTGTGTTTTTATTATGCAGCATGCATTATGTAAAATTGTGCATATGTTACATAATTTAATGATACTAACATGAAAGTAGAAATAACTTCTGTTAGGAAAAGCAATATAATAAGTAATTTAAGAGAATAAGTTTATGGGTTGGATAGGGTGTGTAGAACTCTCAACTCTGTCGTTATTTGAATTATAGTAGAAAAGTTAATAAATGTCTTAAATTTCAATTTTATCATCTTCTTACAGGAGATCATCATGATCACCCTATTGGAAGTTGTTCCAATTATCAAATAAGAAAATATCTTTCAAGAGCTTAGCTCAGATTCTAGCACAATGTAAACATTTAATAAATTATTATAGGTAAAGAAATGGAGGCCCAGAAAATATAACGAATTCTGCTCGTAATCAGAAATCTAGCACATTATAGAAAGAACACTGAGTTTTGAAATCCTAGCTATAAAATTTAAGCCAAGTATCTTCAACTTGTGATATCACTAATCTATCCTCTTGAATACATTTACTGGGAGTAAAAGATGAGCAGAATAGAGAAAAGTAGAGGGAAAGAGAGAAACCAGGGGAAGCACTTTGAAACCACCAAACACATATTACCTCTTGAGGTGTTCAATCACACAGATAGGCATACTCCTTGATGGCCATTTGTACCAGGGCTGCAGGACTTGATAAAAGAGAACCTAGAAAAACATTCTGTAATCTTCAATTGATTTGTTGCCCTAGATCTGGTCCACATCTCTCTACAAGGTTATAAATGTCATGTTCTTTTCAGCTGTTTCCCCTCGTATTAATGAAATGGAAAATCCTTTCTCTTCCGTCCTGACAGGGTCCTGATTATTAACTGGCGTTACAATATTTTTCCTCCTATTGTTATACAAACTGTGTGTAAAGTATTCTCTTTATTCTCAAGACTATGATTTAATCCAATTAGTAAGAGGGAAGATCAGGATAGTTAGCTTGACTTTTCCATTATTCAGTAAACAGGCATTTATATAAATGAAGTGGGAGACTGGCAGTTTACTCCTATACTGTGCGAGCTTCCTTTCATTAAGACCTCAGTGTCTCACAGCTTCTCATGACTCTTCTCTCTCCCACTGTCACCTTCTATAGCAGCGGGCTCTTTCCTGGCAGATCTTAATGTGGGAACTAAAAAAGGATTGATGTGTACCACATATTACCACAGACAGATTGATAGGGTCAAGCTAGGAAGAATTATGTAGAAAAACGCGGTGATAGAAGCAAAAGGCAGAATGGGATGTACAGTTGAGCCAGAAAATTCAAGGCAAGAAAAGATAACAGAGATTGAATGTCCATAAATGTCCTTATTTCTGGGCTAGGGCTCTGTGACTGCAGGTACAACACAGAACACATGAAATCCTAAGGAAAGAGTGTACGTACTGGGCGTTGGAGAGCTGTGAGTGCCATCAGAATTTCCTGAGTTTCTTCTAAATGTCCTTTCTTCAGTAGGTAAATCTCTGAAGCACCTGTGGGTTGAGTGAAGAATTACCTAAAGGGCTAAATCTTTCTCTTCTTACCTTTTCTCTAGTCAGTGCCAGACTTTAGGGTATGTGTCCTCTGGATCACAGACCTCATTGAAAACAAGTCCCAGTATCCTAGTATGGCTTCCATTCTAGTGGGAATGGCAAGCCAGGCCCTCACTATGCTCCTGTCCTGGGGATGAATGCTCTGCAGTACCTCTATCCCATGGCTCTCCTTTAGTCCTGGAAACAGCATTCAGACCCCACAGTCTCTCATCGCAGTCACTCGGGATCTTACAGCCAGCTCAGCGACAAACAAAAACATAGTGTGGGGCTCATAGCATCCCTTCCAAAGACTAGATTTTCTGATTCCAGGTACAAGATTCTTGTGACAAATGACAAAAACAATTTGTCAATTCTTCCGAACAGAAGGTCCAGCAACCCTAACCTCCCAGTGTGAACCAGAGAGATGCTGTTGTATATGACTATGCTCTGAAAGGCATGAGAGTGACAAATGAGGCTGCTACCGTGTGATAGCCCCATGACAAAAATAAAAAGGATGGCAGCCTTGGAAGCCAGTTGAAGAAAACATACCTAAAACACACTAGCAAGAACAGAATGCTTACTCTTTCTTTTTGATAAGAAAGCCCATCTTTCATATGCTTCCTTGGTCTAGGGGCCAGGTAACAACAATAATGATGATAATGATATTAAAATACATCATTTAATATCATTTTCATTAGTAATAAATAAAAAACAGGAAAACAGGATCAATTAAGTAAGCATGAAATTCAAATAATTAGAAGAAAAAATAAATCTAAGGAAATCATGAAAATGGTATAGATAAATGTATAAGCATAATTAAATGATGAGAAAAAAGTAGAATTGGATAATGTTTTTAAAATTGCATCATGAGAAAATTAGATTAACTCTTCTTTTATTGAAGTAATTATTCAAAAAAGAGAGGGCCTATGTAATAGGTATTATACAGGTGTATAGACACATTTATATTTACGTTATACAGTTTTCTATCATTTTGTCATCTTAATTTATGTTTTAGTTCTCCGTGTGTTTCTCCTTCCTTCACCTCTTTTCAAGCAGGTGGTGTCTCTGTGCTTCAACATGGAAGTGATGATACCTGGGAAGACAGAAAGCTGTGTTTGCCTATAGAGTCTTCTGGCTTGCTTTGAAAAATCTAATTTCATCCAGGAATAATAGCGTTTATGGAAGTGGAAGAGGTGGAAGGAGGTTTTTGGTGATAAATAGAAGAGAGAATGGCTTTTCCAGAAGAGAAGAAAGAGGTCTGTGGGTACTGGGCAGCAGGGAACAGGTCGTTGTTTCTTGACAACTCTCTGAGAATTAATAAGACCCAAGAGTGGGATGGCTGTTTGGTAATGAGAAAGAGTTCTCAGGCTTGCAAAAGATTTTGGGGACTCCATAAGCCTGAAAAACAGAAACCTTTCACTTGGAATACACACTAACACAAATAGTTTATAACACTTTGGATAAGAAGGCTGTGTTTGTGATTCCACTCACAGACCGTAGTGGCACCATTTATAGTAAAATTGGCTTGTGAGAATGATTACTGGGCAAAGAACAGAACTTGTCTTGGTTGTCTTTATAATCACACACACAGGTCTCATTAGATCTTTGAAGCATTAGATCTCAACCGTTCTTAAGTTTGGATATTGGGCCAGGACAGATGAAGAAGACCTGGGAATCCCTCAGCTCAGCTCTTGTGGCTTCACATTGGAAGTGAGCACAGAGGAAAAGGCTAAGGGATAGGGCAAACAGTCATGCTCATTGTGGATTACTCAGAGTTCCCTGTGAGAAAAACATAAAAAGGATGTAAATTCTGTAGTAATCCTGAACTCACAATCGTATGCAGTTCCGCCCATCAATAGGGAGCAGAGTTCTTGATCTCAGCATGCCAAAGGGGGAAGGAAGATCAAAGCTTATTTTCACGCTTTAACAGGTACAAGTAAAATTCTGAGAAAGACTGCCAATATCCTATTCATAATGAATCTAAATTGGAGTGAAAAGGAAGAAGTAAGAGCTCTCCTTACTAATAAGGAGGCAGAACTTCAGAACTTCCTCCACTTTTCAGTCTCCCAGCCTGAGGCTCAACCACCTACGTCTGTGTGCTATGTTCTTTTGGCACCTGCAGCCTGTCCCCCGTGGTGCTGCTGGGCTTATGGCTCCCAGTGTCAAGGCAGCGAACTTATTCTCAACAGGTGTATAGGGAAGGGCAAACTCAGTGAATCAAATATTTTTAATATTCTGAAAAAATGATCTGGAAATACAAACATATAACATTTAATAAATGTTATTTATAAATTATATGAACCATTATCAACTTCTCTTCCTCTGCCTTAGCCATGTCAGTAACTCAGTTATTCTCTCTCATTTATTGGCATTATATGATACTCAATATTATTCAAGTATATGCATTGGCCTATAATAGTTGCTTTTCTGTTTCTATCCCCTAAATGTTGGTTATAGTATCTTATAATGGGACCTACAATATAAGCACTCCCCACTTACACACCCGCTTGTGCTTAAATCTCAATAATCGCCTACTAGTGAATGCAGTGCTGATCTCTTTAATTTATGGTTACTTTTTTTCCAGTTTCTTCCATTTCAACAATGTGCACATTTTGTTCTTTGTGCCACCTCACAATTTTTCTTTGCTGACTCTTTGTTTCCTTGAGAGGATCAGGCAAGAGGAAACTGACTTCTCTCATCTATCCATACCTACTCTGTGATCTTAGATAGGCTTCCTCCTCTATCATATGAAGACAATTTTACCTGCTCTACCTCTTAACAGGATTATTCTGAATTATCTTCCAAAATGAAGATTTCTTTGCATCAAATAATATAGAACTAGGAAAGAATTATATATATGATGAGATGAGCCTCATTGTATGGGTAAAGTAAAATGTAGACTATTTCTGAAATGGATTGTATATTAAATTGCAATCTGGTTAGAGGTTTAAGTCACTAAAGAGGTAGTTATTCATATAAAACCGACTTACAGTTGCTTTGATAAATTAATCAGGAATGCAGATCAGTTAATTAATTTATAGCACTTGTTAACATCCAAAGGAATTAAACCTTTCATCTCAGAATTAAGCTCTAACCATTTACACTATAGTCATTTTAAGAATTTTAGGATTATGGGCCGGGCGCGGTGGCTCATGCCTGTAATCCCAGCACTTTGGGAGGCGGAGGCAGTGGATCACCTGAGGTCAGGAGTTCAAGACTAGCTTGGCCAACATGGAGAAACCCTGTCTCTACTAAAAAATACAAAAAATTAGCGGGGTGTGGCAGCGGGCACCTGTAATCCCAGCTACTCGGGAGACTGAGGCAGGAGAATCACCTGAACCTGGGAGGCGGAGGTTGTAGTGAGCCGAGATCGTGCCACTGCACTACACTCCAGCCTGGGCGACAGAGCAGGATCCCATCTCAAAAAAAAAAAAAAAAAAAAAAAGAATTTTAGGATTATGTAAAGCTACTAATTGACTAAAATAAGAAGTCTTTTCCTTGGAAGAAAAGATATAACAATCTCAGCTTTGGATAAAATTGGGTAGAACAGATTTCCCTACAACGGTTAAAGGGATAAAAACACAAGATATCCCCAGCATCTACATTAAAGACTTAAATTAAGGAAGTAAAAATATCTCAGTAGTTGAGTTGAGGAAGTGGGTCAAGGATATGAATATCCACAGCTGCTGACAAGGGAAATATATGTTAAAACATTCATAAAATTCAAAGTAATTAAAATGGGTAAGTATACATGCCCACTTAGATTAGATGTTAATTCTTAATAATTAACATAATGATCTATGGCTGTTTGTGTGTCACTTCTACATCTCAAACTTTGATGTGGATCACCTGGGGATCTTGTTAAAGTACAGATTATGATTCAGTAGGGCCTGAAATTCTGCATTTCTAACAAGCTCCAAGGTCCTATTGAAGCTGCTATTCTGCTGAGCAAGGTTTACACTACCTGAGAGGCAGTATTCTACAGGAGCCAAGTGGGTCCACTCTTTAGCACACTACCTAGATTAGAAGCCTGTCTCTGGACTGGGCACGGTGGCTCATGCCTGTAATCCCAGCACTTTGGGAGGCCAAGGCAGGCGGATCACGAGATCAGGAGATTGAGATCATCCTGGCTAAAACGGTGAAACCCCGTCTCTACTAAAAATACAAAAACTTAGCCGGGCATGGTGGCGGGCGCCTGTAGTCCCAGCTACTCGTGAGGCTGAGGCAGGAGAATGGCGTGAATCCGGGAGGCGGAGCTTGCAGTGAGCAGAGATCACGCCACTCCACTCCAGCCAGGACAACAAAGTGAGATGCCGTCTTAAAACAACAACAACAACAACAACAACAACAACAACAACAACGCCTGGCTCTGCCCGCTTACTAGTTGTATGATTATGGGAAGATTAATGAACTTCTCTGTGTCTCAGTTTCTTCATCTGAAAAATGGGAATAATGTTAACTTCCTCCTAGTGTTGTTGTGAAGAATAAACGTGTTGATTTATATGAAATGTTCATAAAAGTCAATAGCATTGTTAATTGTATATATTGTTTGGCAAGCTTGTCATATAAAAAATCCACGTGTTTTTGACTGTCTACTAAATACCTATGTGTTTTTGATTGGCATCTAATTGGCTACTTGTGTATTAGTTGGTTAAAAAGGGACAAGGTGACTAATTATTGAGTTTTACATAGTTGTTACACTTCTTCACATAACCCTTGTCACAGAACAATATAGTCATATATTCTGGGCACTTTTCACTTAGGATGAGTGTGGCTGATGAGGCTGATGTATTCTTGGATTTTTCTAGATGATGATTCATCTAGGCTGGGCCTTTCATTAGGGCCTGTTGAGAAAGAATTGAAGTAGTAAAGTTGAGCTTCAGGGAATCATCTAAATAGATTGGTTGAAACACAGTCTGATTTATATACATAATCTCCATACAGCCTCAAGACATCCTTGTGGCATAAGCAATATAAGCTTCATTCAATTCATTAGAAAACTGTTACAGGAGTGGGTTAAGTAAATTGTTTGATGTGACCTAGCCAGTAAATGGCAATGATGGAGTGTTAATGTAAGTATGTCTGAATTCGGTATCAAGTCGTTTAGGCAGAATTCATCACTCCTCTACCAAAAGTGTTAAGTGTTAAAATATTTCTGAAAGTTTTCTCTTGTATCCAAAATTTTTTATATTCATTATTCTATTTGTTCTGGTGATCCTGAGCTCCCTTGAGGACATTGGTGGCACTAAGGAGAGGCTTACACAGAACTGGTGCCTTGAACTCAGTTTCCCCTCACCACCCCTATCACACTGGAGGCTACCCAGGGTGGACTCAGAGTGGAAGGAGAATTGTCCATGTGGACCACAGGCTGTTACCATGGAATGATTCTGGAGGACTTGATAGTGTGGCTAGAAGTTCTATTTTAAGCTCTGAGAAATGTGGAAAATCTAGGGAGGTCAACAGTTGACCCTGGCCCTTTCCTCTCTGGTGCAACCTCCAAAGGGCTATTCTATTTCTGTCATTTGTTATTGAGCTCTACTTTATGTGTAAAGGCAGGTTGGATAGTTTCCAAATCTTTGTTGGGTTGCCCCTCTAAACCTTGGATAAAGTCTTTCTCCGTGGCCCCATTGTTAGCAGTTATTACATGTCCAATGTTTGCCTGTAATGCTGCTACAGGTCTTTTTTGACACATTAGTTCTGAAAAATTTTTTTGACAGCAGCTCTTTTGGACAGTAAGGACCTGGAAGCCAGAGACCATATCTTGTCACATTTATATCCCCCAAATCTAGTACAGGGCCTGAAACTGTGTTTATTAAATGAAGAATGAGTTGGAAAATTAGATTCTGGAGAAATGGCTTGCTTAGAATATTTTAGTCAGGAATGAACTTCGTACTTTTTTGCCTATACTCCTACGGAACCATATTTTTTCTAATTATATACCAAGAGGGATAATTGTACAGTTTGAGCGGGAGTGTTTTTATTTTCCTTGTAATATACTGATAAAAAACTTTTTAAAATAATGGGCATATTTGAGATAGAATATTTTCTTTTTAATATATTGATAAACATTCTTTTATAATGGGCACATTAGAAATATATTCTATCCCAAATATACTCATGAAACAAGCAAACATTTCTTCTGCTTGTTTGCTTGCAAGCAAACGAGCAAAACATTTCTTCAGTAACTGACCAAAGATGATAGTGATTCCATTTCAACTTAGAATATGAAGAGCTAAATAGTGTGACTTAATTTTGTCATATCTTATGAATAATAGAGCTCATGAGAAAATGAGCTATATTTTCATGTATTTGATGGAGCAGAATATGGCAGGGAAAGAGCAAAATCTCTTTCATCTGGATATTCATCATCTCAGACCAAATCTTCATTAAACTTGGGTGCAAGAGCTATTAGGAAAGCACTTGGGAGTTTTCTTTGAGACTTTGTGGCGTGGCCTCTGATGAACTGTTAATTCAGAGACTTCCATAAATGTAAATAAACTGGCCATAGGACAGTCCTCAAATCCAAAAGATGAAAGAGTGCAACCAAACCTGGCTCATTTGCAATTGCAGTGATGCCTTGTGGAAATAAAATTAATATCTGGAGTACAATGACTTTAAAACAAGATCTTAGATCACTCTAAATAGCTGTTAATCAGGGGAAAAAAAAGTTTCCAGTTGCTGAATATTTTAGATCTTCACTTCTGGGTTCCAATTATTTAAGAGACCACAGAGCCTTTGTCACCAGGGCAGAGCCATTTGCTCTGATAAAGGGGAACAAGATCTTTTTTTTTTTTCAGTCTTTCATATGATTTTATTTTCTTCCTTCAACCATAATAATATGATATCCAAATCTTGTCTTAACCGGTGGGTCTGTAAACACAGGCTTATCCATCCCACTTACAGGCAAGGCAAATGCTATTTCTTGAAATGATCCCACCATGGACCCTCTGGTCATCCAACCCAAGTTGCCCCCTTGCCTGGCTTTATCTTCACTATACTGTGAGGCCACTTCATTGACTCTCATCCCAGACTTTAACTTTACCCTGGCTTCCATGGTTTTGCCATGTTTTTCACATAGAATGTGTCTGACCTTTACTTCATTGCCACCACCTTTGGGATCTTGAGCCTTCTTGTCAGCACTGTCACTCCCAGAGACTGCTCCCCCTTTCCCTGCTTTTCCAGAACCACTTTTTCCTTTGGGCGGCATCTTGGAAGTTTGTTGTTGAACTCTGAACTGGGGAACAAGATCTTACGAAGAACATTGTTGATGTGAACAACTAGTTTACTGAAGTCATGTCCTTCAACACAAAAAGAAAGAAGAAAAAGAGAGATGGGACAAGCAAGTTGTTATCATCTTTGATTTCTCCTACGTCTTCACTAAATCTTTTTATAAACATTTTAGAGTGGTCAGGCATGGTGGCTCACGCCTGTAATCCCAGCATTTTGGGAGGCTGAGGAGGGAGAATTTCTTGAGCCCATGAGTTCAAGACCAACCTGGGCAACACAGTAAGACCCCATCTCTATGGAAAAAAAATTGACAAATTTTTAAAGAGGTTTTAGAATCACGTTAATATACTTTCTTTCTCACAAGTCGGTTAATCTCACAGTGCTCCTTAAGCTCACTCTCACATACTGTATTTCCAAGAGTACTGTAGTAGATTATAATATTATTTGATGACAACTATTTATCTCCCACCTTTGCCATGATTTAGTCAGGATATACTTCCCCCCACATTGTTGACTTTGGACTTGGCCATATGACTAGCTTTGACCAATGAAATGTGAGTGAATAGGAAGTATGCCACATCAAAGAAGAAACAAAATATATTCATGTATTTTGGCTCCTTCTATTTCTGCTCTGCATGTATCATATAATAGTCATTCTTTCAGCTTCTAACTCCTAATGTCAAGCAGACTCAGTTCTGCATAGTTTAGAATGAAAAGATGAGTCATAGAACAGATCTGCTGTCTACTTGCAACAGGGAGCACAGCCTCAGAGCCTCGGAAATGCAGCTGACACGCAATTAATGTACCATAGACAACACATTTGTTGTTGTGAGGACTGACATTTTGAGATAGTTTCCACTGAGCCTTATCAGTCAGAAATGACTGATATATAAGTCATATCAATTCTATCTTTTAAAGATTTCTCATATTCAGTCACTCCTTTTCAATCTCCTTGTTACTATCCTGATCCAGATTCTCATTATTTCTCACCTGGCTAATTGGAATAACTTTTTAGTATATCCTCTACCACTTAGTTCATGCCTCTCCAATTTATTACCACCTCTGGAGTTGTCCTGCTAAAACACATGTGTGATTAGATCACTAAGCTATTTCAGGACCTTCCACAGCTCTTCATTACCCAAAAATAAAACTCTAGGTTTATTTGGCCATCTAAACCACTACTCCCAGTAACTTTTTATCCTCATTCCTATCATTACCTCCATGATCTCTGAACTTCAGCCCATCAGATGACCTCACTCTAACACCTCCTTCTTTTATATGTTATTTCTTTATAAACTTGGCAAAATTCTATGCAATCATGAAGGCCCAGTAAACATGATATCTTAAAAAAAGAGATTTTTCCAAGTTACCTGTTAAGAAATTACAGCTATTCCCGCCCTGTCTTTTAGCATTTTATAGTTTTGCAATAGCACAAACCCACCATGTTATGAATATTTTTTGGTTCTTATTTCCTCTCTAGCTCAGGTTCCTCAAAGATAGAAACCTTTTCCTGTTCATCTCTTCAATCTGAGCTGTTATTAACAATCCATGCCATGGAAGAAGCACTCAGAAAACGGGCCTACAGCTTGGCCCCAGTGCACTTTGACAAGGGCCCTTATTAAATGAGAGCTGGTTTATGCTTAGGTGTGCTGGAAACATTTTACTGTAGGGACGCTTGAGGTGTCTCTAGTTCATTATATCTTTTAGGCCAATTCATGACTATATTTCCTTTTCTTATACCTGGCAGTTCTTACTTAGGATAGAACCCCAGGAGGAAGATATGACTCCAGCCACGCTGTTCTGGATTCTATCCTTTTTGTAAACTGTGGCAGAATTTTTCTTCTGACTGAAAGTGTAAGGAGATTCAAGCACTAAAAAAGATCATTCCATATTCCCAATCAGTATAATGACAATGATAGTTAATCCCAGTGTCAAGGAAATTTTCTTCTCGTTCCCATCTTGAAGCTAAATTGTTATTCTGCTTTTCAGAGAAATGCATATTATATCTAAAGGGCTTGGGTTATGGGATTCCTCAAAGAAGCAGTCAATAGCTCATTATCCTTGAGCAGCTCATTTCTTGTTCCTGTGAGCCCCACAGGCTGACCCCCTCTATTTTAAGCCCCTCGAGGAATCTGGATTCCCACATACCCACTTAAAGGTAAATTTTTTAAAAAGAAAATGCATGTGCATTGTATTTTCCCATTCAAGATATTAACAAATAGTCATATGGCCAATCTGACTATCTTTACTAATGACTCTATGCAGTGGCTGAAGCAATCCTCTCGGTACACAAGATTTTGTGATATTTGAATACATACTACACCCACACCACAACATCTATATCCTTAAATCACTATACCAATGCACAAACACTTTACATATTAATTCATGATTGTGTGTTCACATCTTTCTGTCTAGTAACTGCTGGGGTTACAAGAGTGAAAAAAGAAGCCAACCTTTTCCACAAGGAACTTGTAGATGAGCCCAACAGGTGCAATTACTGGATAGTGTGATGAGGGCTTTGATAGGCATGAACTAGGGATCTAATAACAGAGTAATGTAGTAGAATATCAAAAATATATTCTAAATTAAATAATCTACAACAGAATTGTTTATTTTTAATTTAGTGAAAATATGTTTATGGTACTGTACTTACTCATACTGTATGGCCCTGTAAATGTAGTATCATTTCACACCAGATATGCCCCCCACTACAGTTACAGTTACTCAGATACTACATGGTTCAATACACTTGTTGAGGATATCAGAAATGATAAGATGATACTTTCATTATCTTCTATTATTCTTTTATTCTGGCTTTTAAATGATCAATGCTTAAAAGGATGTATTTTCCATTTTTTAAATAAGGTCACAGTACTCTTTGTGTAACTGGACCCAGGTCCAGCTGCTTGCCACTTGAAAGCCAAACACGAGAAGCGAGGGTAGATGGGAAAAGCAGGTTTAATATGAGAGCCAGCAAACTGAGAAAATGGCAAACTAGCATTCTAAAGTACCATTTTACATTTTTTAATTCACCATGAGGTTTTAAAAATGAAACGCAGGATGGGAGACATGCAGGAATGGTGCAGGGTGCAGGGTTTGTGTGTCTGGTTCTAAAGGCTATCTTGGGTAATCGCCCCTCTGGGGATCTGATTGGTGTTATCTTGACTTTGGCCTGGTGGTGGACAAATTGTTCACAAGTCCCCCTAAGCTTAATGATGTCTCAATGGGGACTGTGCCTGGTTTGTTTCAAGGTTTGACGCTGGGATTTCTTAAGCAAGAGAATAATCAGACAAGCATGCATTGCTGGCAAGGAGTGTCCAGAGGGGAAGAAATGAAGGGATGAGAGGGGAGGGAAGGGAAGGAAGAAAAAGAAAGTGGGTGAGGTCTCCTGTTACATTTCTACTTTAATCTTGATATTTATGCATACCAAATGTAATTGGGAGAAACAGAACATTATTGGAAATAAATCACTTTTCTATCTCTCCACAGGAGGGTAGTATTTCAAAAGGCAACATACATTTTGAGTTGGAGGAAGGGGCGGGTGGAGAGTGAATGATTCCATTGGCTGCCACACTGAGGCTCCTGCCTTTCTACAGAACTCAAAGTGGGTGGCAGCAAGCACTCTTCTAGCCCAAAGAAGCCTGTTCCAGGACGGGCTCTTCCAGGAACAGCTAAAGTCAGGGGCCATGTCCACCACGTGATAGAAAGACAAGATGGTCCTGAAATTCTCCGTATCCATTCTTTGGATTCAGTTGGCATGTGAGTTGAAAAGGTTCCCAATTAAATTAACAGAACATCCTAAGAAGATGGAAAATCCCTGATGGCAAGTTGCTTTATGGCAAAGTATGAAAGGAGGAATTATAAAAGAAGGAAGAAAGGGGGAGAGTAAGGGAGGGAGGAGAAAGGACTAAGGAGGGAGGAAAAATTATTTCAGGTTGGGGAACAATCCCTAATTCCCTTTCCTGGTTGCTTCTGCTCTGTTTCTAAACAGGGGTGAGCACCCAGCAGCTGGAGCAGAGTCCTCGGTTTCTAAGCATCCAAGAGGGAGAAAATTTCACTGCGTACTGCAACTCCTCAAGTGTTTTTACCAGCTTACAATGGTACAGACAGGACCCTGGGGAAGGTCCTGTCCTCTTGGTGACACTAGTTACGCGTGGAGAAATGAAGAAGCAGAAGAGACTAACCTTTCAGTTTGGTGATGCAAGAAAGGACAGCTCCCTCCACATCACTGCGACCCAGCCTGGTGATACAGGCCTCTACCTCTGTGCAGGAGCACAGTGCTCTTGAGGCACCTGCTACCTGCACCCAAACCCTGCTGCCAGTCCCAGTCACATGGCTGCCACATGCCTCCAGCTCCCCCTCACACAGCTTATGGCGTGAATAGAGAGAACAACCTCAGCCCCTCAAGGAACTATTTCTACTGCCTTTCCAGAAAACATTTTCCACACACACTGAAGGACAAGACCCCTCTGCTATAACACAAATATCTGGAAATGCAGCCTGCTATTAGGATCATTAACGATATGGGCCTGCAACTCCCCAGGGTGGGCAGTAGCAAAGAGAGTCGATATGGAGGGACAAACGGAAGCTATCGGACAGACTCTTTCTGAGTGTTCCACCCCTGTGTAGAAACAAAGCAGAAGGCTAGGGATTCTTTCCTAACCTGAAATGACTTTTTCTCCCTCCATCCACCTTTCTCACCCCCTCATTCCCTCTTTCTTCCTTCTTTCATTAATTCTTCCTTTCATGGTTGGCATCAGGGATTTTCCATCTCTTTAGGAATTTCTGTTAATTTAAATGGGAACACCTTCTGCTCTCATGCTAATTGAATCCAAAGGATCAACATGGAGAATTTCAGAATACATCATGGTTCAGATTGGTCATTCCGTTTTCCTGAAGACCACAGCCAGGAATGCTTAGTACAATGGGGCAGAAATGGATGGTTTCACAGCTTTCTTGTAGTACTCCGGAGATGATGAAGCTGCTGTTTCCAGACTCTTACACTGCAGTAAAAAGCAGAAATATTTTTAAAATTAGAAGAAAGTTACCACTTTTTTGGAAGAAAGATACCGATAGTACACCTCAGTAGCATTCAACTGTGGTTTCAAAGCAATATCCTAGTTGGTGGTTCTGAACATGCCCAGACATTAACTACAATGGCCTGTATGTGCACACGACTGGCTTGGGGATGAGTCTTTGAATGGCAAATATCAGTAACTTCAAGTTTTCAAGGTTGAAGAAGAAAGAAGTTGGCAGTTTCCTCCACATAGCAAGCCCTCCACTGGCCCATTTTCATACTTGAAGAATTTGTATTTGTTCTGTGAGGCAAGATGATATAGCACAATGCACATGAGTTTTTGAGTTTTGAAATCAGAATAACTTAAATTAAAATCTCGTTTTCACAATTTTCTAGCTCTGTGTCCCTGGGCAATTATTTATCCTCACCTACATTTCCTTATAAATTAATGTTAGTAAGACCATCTATCTTGTTGAGTTGCTATGAATTAAATGAGATAAAATACACAAAATTGTCTCAAGTTCCAGGCATAACATGCATACTCAATAAATGTCTCTAAAATAATGTTGTTATTGATGCCCCTATGTAAGTGTCACCGCTACTGTGGAATTTTCACTGACTACTTAAGGGGGAATGAGTTATTCTCTGCCTAATACTCTGAGTCATCACCAGAGGAGTCAGGAAGGCAGACACTGCAAGCTGCCAACCTAATCACAATTCTCTTCTGCCTCCTTATTAACAAAACCCTCAATTTTGATTTGAACGACAGTATGTCCAGCTTTAAAAAAACACTCAACACTACATTTTACCCTCTCTTGCCACAAGGGATTGCCATATACATATAGAACAGTTCTGACCAGTGAGATAGGACCAGAAATCTGCTAGGGCCTTCCTATAACGTTTTTTTCTCTCCTGATATGAGTACACATCTCCCTATCCCTCCCTTTCTCTTTTTAAAATATGGAAGTGATAACTTTGCCATAAAGGAAAACACATACCTAATCCCCTTTCCCTATCCCATGCATGGTAGTCTTTTAGATGCCAAGTCAAATCCAGCCCGCAGATTTATTTCTGCATGAAAATTTTTAATAAACCATTATTTGGTTGAGTTTTTTGTTGCTGTAGTTAAACATAATTCTAACTGTAGCAAGATTGACATAAAATGGCTTTATGATTTCTTGTTTCTATGTGTAAGAGCATGAAAAGATATATAAACAAATTACTTTGTTTATACAAGCATGGGGCCTCCATTTATGCTGATCATATCTATTTCATAAGGTATTAATATTCCCATAATTTTTTTATAAAGGAAAAAAACTTCACCTTTCATTTAGAGAGGACTCGTTATTAAATTTCCATAGCAATTTCTTATACTCATGGAAGATTATGGAATCCAACTTTCATCCTAAAGTCTTTTAACCACAGACAATTTCCATGCAAATAATAACTGTTGTCTTACATTTGTCTTAGTTTTATATTCCAAACGTTATTTTTTTTATTTTCTTATCCTTATTCTACCCAGTAATCCATTTTAAAAGCAACCTCTACAAATTTTATCACATTAAACTTCTTAATTCTGAAAATTTTAAAGGCAAATACAAATAGAAATGAGAAAACAATGTTAATTCTCTCTGATGCAAAAAGAGAAAGACACTCTCCGCTCCCTTTTCTTAGCGCACCTACTTTAGAAAACTTGTAATTGTGAGTTTTTTTCTATCCCTTTGAAATGTAGGTAAATCTTTTTAAAAGCTAAATAAACCTTTTGCCAGTTTACAATCCAGGACTGTCTTTCTCAAGGACCTGAGAGCATTTTTTTTGAAATGTAACCACGAAGGGAGGTAGTGCCCTAATCTAGTTTTAGGGGAGGATAGGAGCCTAACTTCAGCTGGAACTTTGCTCCTAGTTGCAAACCAACCTCCTGTCGTAAAGGTATGAGAAATGTTTCCTTTGCCTGAAGGCAATTACAAAACAGGTGGCTACCTCAATTACCAGGTAAATTGAGGATGAACTATGTTTGACAAATGATGCTGTCAAGTCCTCTAGTTATTGTTTATCTTGAGAAATTGTAGACAATCAGTTGCATCTGCTTGGCTATATAAAAGGATAAGATTTCTTTATTTCTTTGTAATATCTTTAGTGGATTGCCTGTGAGATGCATCACATTCTGGTTTAATGCTTATTCAATGAAACTGTTTCTTTTTTTTTTTTTTTTTTTTTTTTGAGATGGTGTTGCACTCTGTCACCCAGACTGGAATGCAGTGGCATAATCAGGGCTCATTGTAACCTCTGCCTCCCAGGCTCAAGCGATCCTCCTGCCTCAGCTTTCCAAGTAACTGGGACCACAGGTGTGTGCCATCATGCTCAGCTAATTTTTTTGTATTTTTGTATAGATGGGACTTCACCATCTTGCCCAGGCTGGTCTCTAACTCCTAAGCTCAACCTACCTGTCTGCCTTGGCCTCCCAAAGTCCTGCGATTACAGGTGTGAGCCACCATACCCAGCCAAAACTGTTTTCTTTCTCTTTCTCTTCTGCCTTTGTGGGACGGTGTTATGGGTTGATAGGAGATTCTGTTTTACTTCCTCAACAAAATGGCCCAGGGTCTTTCCATAATCACTGGGCTTACATGTCTCTTCCTGAAAAGCACCATGAAACTAAGAAAAGAGCAAGGGTTTCTAGCAGCTCTGTCCCTTATTGGCTGTGTAAATTTGGAAATATTATACGAACTTCATGAGCATCAATTTCCTGATAAGTACTGCAGGAAGTAAGTATAAATACTTAATTTACAGTATTATTGTAAAGATTAGCAATGTTTTGGGAAATCCCTAGCATAATGGACTTAAAAAGTAAAAAATTGAAAGTGGGAACCACAGCTTCCACAAGGTACACTCAAAACCTCATTTGTGTCCTGATATACATTTTGAGCCAGGAATATGTGTAAAAGTTAAAGAAAGAGTAAAGAAACGCGAAACACAACTTGACAGTTAAAGACAGGTTTACTTTAGATAAAACCTGAAGGGGGCTTCTGGTTGATTTTTTATTTATTTATTTATTTTTTTGGTCAGGAGCACTTTCTCTTACAGACTAAGAGTGTATATTGGTTTTAGGGTGAGGGGGTTTATCACAAGCTTGGAATGTTCATGTGTGGAGGAGAAGTTTATGGTGGGGGTTGGAATCTCTCTCACAGGAGGGGAAGTTATCTTGAGGCTGACCTCTTTCTGGTAGGAGGGGGGTTATCTCAGGGCTGGCACCTTCCCGGTCGGAGCAGGGTTATCTCAGGGCTAGCATGCCTCTGGCTGAGGAGGAGTTTGGAATGTTTCTGGTTGGAGATGTTATTTGTGGTTTATGGTTTATGTGGCATATGGTTTATGTGGTTATTTGTGGTTTATGCTGACCATAGCCATTAGGCTGATGCCCTTTGGACTTAGGAGGTTTCTGATTAAGGTGAACTTTAGAATGAGGGCTTGTCCAAGATGGCAATGTTCCTGCTCTGTCAGTATGGAAAGGACACAGTCTCTTCCAAGGAACTTACTCTCATGGTGATAGACAGCCATAGACTTGCTCCCATAGCCATCGACTTGCTCCCATAGCCATCATTCTCCAGGGGCTGTAAGTTGAAGAATCCTGTGACCTACAACCTCCATTCAGAGCAATAATTTCTGAGAGAAACTGGACACTCTCCACAATCCTGAATCACTGTGTGCCTTCCTGAAAACACACTGCTGATGTTTAAGACCAGACTCAGGCACCTCCCCTGGGTGGGGCATCTGCATTACTGCAGAGGAAGTGGTGTTAGCTCTAGGTGGTACTCTAACCTGAGAAAAGTCTCCTTAGGCTGTCAGGAGGATTGATGGATGAATGGAGAATAAAACTCTCTGAAACATGAAGAGGACTAATAATTTAGGCTGAGGGTGGGGGATCAGTAGCAAAAGAGTATATGGACCATAAAATTCTTAATAACATGCATAATCCTGCTTTCTTATCACCAATTCTGCTTTATCTCTAAGAGCCAAAATGAAGCTTGAGATTTAAAGAAGACAATTTGTTTAACATTTATTTATAGATTCATGAATTAATATTTTTCAGTATCAGGGCCAATATGAGACTTGATCTGTTTGTCCAAAAATTATTTCTAATCTCTGATCACTGTTCTTATCTAAACCATGCCTATGGACATAGAGGGTAGAAGGATGATTACCATAAGCTGGGAAGGGTAGTGGGAGGCTGGGGGACAGGTGAGACTGTTTAACAGGTACAAAAAATAGAACGAATAACACCTACTATTTAATAGCACAACAGGGTGACTACAGTCAATAATAGTTGTACATTTTAAAATAAAGAATGTAAGTGGATTGTTTGTAACTCAAAGGATAATGCTTGAGGGGATGAATACCCCATTCTCCATATGTGCTTATTTCACATAGCATTCCTGTAACAAAACATGTCATGTACTCCATAAATATATGCACATACTTAAGTACTCACAAAAATTAAAAATTGAAGAAACTCAAGGCCAAGAAAAAATTTTAAAAAGAAGCAGATTGAGAAAATGTAAGGTGTAGCTGGGAAGAAAAGGTTAAGAAAGGTAAGAAGAAAATTGTGAAGGACTGTCTGAATTGAAAAGCATTGTCTCTGTGAGTTTGCCAACAGCAACATTATTAGCATTTTGGGCCAGGTAATTCTTTTGGGGGAAGGGGCTTTTCTGGGCACTGTAGAGTGTTTAATAGCATCCCTGGTCTCTGCCCACTAGATGCCAGTAAGATCCTCAGCTGTGGCAAACACAAATGTCTCCAGACACTGCCAAATGTCCCTGGAGGCAAATAGACCCTGGTTAAAAACCAATGGTCTGTATGTCTACATATTGAATGTTGAATTGATAGAGCAGGAAAAACTTTTAGGAGACATATATATGTGTGTATATATATATTTATAATATATATATTCATATATACAAAATGAGGATGTTAACATTTTTCTACTATTATGACACTTTTTATTCCTATGGTGGTCATATGTCCTAAGTTGCTATTATTTCATTTGGCTTTAATTAAATAAGATAATTTCAATGTAAAAATGGGAATTGTGATATATATAAAAACATATATTTTTATATATAAATATATATAACTTTTTATACAATTCATTCACAATGCAAAAAAAAAATTCAGTCTGATCATGTTCCAGACTTTACCTTGGTCAATATCTTTTATCTCTGACTCCTTAAAGACATATAGACTATTTCTCTATTCTCTCTCTAAGCTGCTGTGTTCCTACTTTTCCCCAAAAAGATTCTTAAACCCTAAAAAGATGACCCCTCCATTACCCCCAACCCACACACATACACACACAAGCACTCACACATATGCACCACAGTGTGCAGAAGGTGGACTAAACCACAGGTAGGTGGAGCTTTCCACTACAAAGCTGAGTGGCAACGCCCAGGAGCTGCTGCGGCTGGATCTGTCTCATGAAATTGCTCAGCCTGTTGAATATATTTCTAGTGGGGAACACATTTTTGTTATCAGTTCCTATAAAATAGAGAAGGACTTAACTGGGGCAGTAAAGGGTATTATAAAAACAAATAGATGTCTGTTAAAGGAAGTTTTCTGGAGTATGTGATGCCTCAGTTCAAAATCTGGCAATTTAATAGGAGTTAATCAGACTGAAGAACAAAAGCATGTGGGAGAAGGTGCTCCAGTTTGAGGAACAGCATACATATACAGGCAGGAAGCAAGGCAGATTATAGCAATTTTAAGACATAATGTATAATTTGTAAGTTATTATATACTGTACATAAGTGACTCTCATTTATGTAAGACTAAACAAGAACCTTGAAATGAATCGTCTGTAAATCTTAATATGGTAAGATGAAGGATATGGGAACAAAATTACTAAGCATATCTACATCCTAACAGAGCACAGATAGGGATAACTGCACTAAGAACAAATGAAAAGAATCATGATACTGATTGATGATAAGAAAAGTTAGTTCTTTAGAGACCCTAATCCCTTTTAAGTGTGGGAAGCATTTCTAGATAAGTTGTAGAAAATATGATAAATATGATACATAAACGTGATACATTTTTGACTACTGAATAAAGCTGACAATTGTCTTTAAAAGGGAGGAAATATATAATAAAGCTTTGACTTAAAGAAAAAAAGATTTTCTGATTTTTACAGTAGAGCTGATATTGGAGTTATCTTTTAGCTACAAACTACTGCAAAACTGAAAAGACATATGAAACAATTCTTTTTAAGGAAAGAAGACAGTGAATGTTTGCAATTCTTGGGAGAGGGAAAGACTGCAAAGTGACTCCCACATTCACTCAGCATTTCTCCCTTGTGGCTATTTTCTAAGCCTCAGCACTGGGACTTGGAGTCCCAGAAGAGAGTGGCAGCCTTACTGCATGGAAAAAAACAGAGATGAATATAACTGTGATTTGAAGAAAAGGGTACTAGAGAGAAGTGAATCTTATATAAGAGGGTCTTAAAATACGTGTAGAGTGTTTGCAGAGCCTACACGTAAACTGCACATGCACAGGGAGAAACTTTGGGAAGCTTCACAGAAAACAACTTCTGGGGGTCTAAAAGCTCCATGGAGATTTCAGGGGTTGCACTGTGCAGAAAGACATTGGCGTTCTGGCCTATCCAGAGCAAAGGAACCTTGGGAAACACTTTGGGCTTTCAATTGACTCACTAGAGTAGGGATTACATGCTAAGAGTCAGGGCTATGTTCTAAGACAAAAATAATAATTGAGGAAAAAAACCCACCCCTCACAGAGATTAAAGTAAGTTTCAACAGTATCAGGGTTGTCTGCTTGTAATTTAACAAAATTAACATTTTTAGAGAAAAACAAAATAATCTACAGATTTTGTAGTGTATAAAAAATGTAATGAAGCAAGAACAAGGGCCAATAATCAAGAGATAATATAATGAATAGAAGCAGACCCACAAATGATTTAAATGTGGAATTAACACACAAGAATTTTTAAATAACTATAATTAATATGTTTCTAAAATTAAGGAAACGTGAATAAAATAAATCAAAATTTTCAACAGGAAATTATTTCAATAGCATATTTTAACAGAGTTTTAAAATAGTAACAGCATACATTTAAAAATTACATAGACATTATAGAATTGCAAAATACAGTATCTGAAATTAAGAAGCCATTGAGTAGGCTTAATATGAGACTGGAAGAGGGACACAGAATTAGTTAATGTAACGACAAATCAACATGAAATGCCTTTAAGTCAAATAAAGAAAAAAAAATTAAAGAACAGATCTGAGCACACAAATGATGTGAGGTAATTCAAATGGCCTAATATATGTGTAACTGGTGCCACAGAGAGGAGAGAGAAAATGAAACTAAAACAATCCGAAGAAATAATAAGTGGAAATTTCCAATTTGATAAAAGTCTCCACTGATTCAAGGAACTCAGCATGCGCGCACACACACACAGAACAAGAGAAAAGCATACTTCTCCATATCAGAGTAAAACTGCTGAAAATCAAGGAAAAAGAGAAAAATCCTTAAAGTCAGCTTTGCTTTTGGTTTTCAAAGGGTCGATTGCATTTCCCTCAAGTTTTTCTGAAATCATGGATGAGTGAGCCTAGTAAATGCCCAGCCCTCTTCAGGAGCCAGGAAACATATGTGACCCAGTTGCAAATTTGGGGACAGCCTATGGGGGCCTGAAGATCACTGCATTTGATCCACATAGGTAGATACCTGAGCAGCTGGGCTGGCCAAAACTCATTTGACATTATAGTATAGGCAAGAGAATGGTGTGGACTCCTCATTCCAGTCAACCAAAAGCAAAGAAGGGGGTTATTCTACTGGCTGAGATTATTGATACTGCCTTTCATGGAGAAATGGTTTGCTACAATACAGTGGGGTAAAGAAGAGTATGTCTGTGGAAATTCTTAATCCCACCATGAATGATGATAAAATTTAATGGAAAACTACAGCAACTCAATATAGGCAGGACTGCTAAAGACATAGATCTTGAGGTCATCATCCCACCAGACAAAGGAAAGTGCTTGCTGAGGGCAAAAAACAATAAAGAATGATGGCAGAAGAATGAAATTGTGCCTAGCAGCTACAACCACTTCACCAGTGACAGAAACAAGATCTGAAGTAGTTATGGGTACATCTTCCTTTGATGTGTGTGTGTGTGGCAGGAGGGTAGAGGTTAACAACCCATTCTTTTTATTTATTTTGTTCTTCTACTCTCTGCAATAGTCTGTGTTTTTATTTGTTAGCTTTATGGCTCACTATAAAATTTACAGGTTATCGAAGGAGAAGTATGACTCAACTAGAAAAATAATAAACTTCACTTAAAGATATATAAAGTGACACAAGGGACCTTGCATTTTCTTTTGGGGAAAAGGTTAACATTCTTACAATTTTATGGAAGATAATTGCATCATATTAGATAGAATAATTATTTTATTATTGTCTTATATGGAAATTAAATACCATCAAATGAGGTATGACCTAATGCAAAGTTTATAAGGAGGTACAAAATGGTGGTTTGTACTGGATTAAACAGAGAACCAAGTTTCCCAGAGTTTCCTTTTTTGTATGGTAGCAGGATAAAATTGGCCAAAGAGAAATGTGTGTGAGATATGGAAGGCAAAAGTGAAACAGTAGCCACTGCTCTCTGAAGCAGTCATTTGTCATATGTGACAAATAGACACGGATATGCCCAGCTCGTTCCAGCTTCTCGTCACTCTGTTCCACTCCATGTCTAGCATGCCTTCCTGTTGACCAGTCACCTTCAGATGCCTGGCGACAGATGAATGGAGATGGTAACCACACAAAGGCAAGAGCTTCCTTAGACTTCTTGAACTTCGCCTTCAAATCACACTTCAGCAGCTGCAGATGCTTGCTTTCTCAGATTAACTGGTTAGAGTTTCCTTCTCTGGCCTTCCCACAGCCCTTAGACCTTCACTTCCCTCTCTCCTTTCACAATCATGTAAAGCCAAATTCCCATAATTAAGCCTGTATCCCATACAACTCATGGTGACTTTCCTGTACTTGACTGTACCTTAATTGATGCACTAGGCAAATATAAATTAGTTCAATGGAAAGTTGCCCTGTCCTTAAAAAAATGTGTATCCAGATACCTACTGGGAGAAAGAACAATCAGAAATCTAGTCTTAGCAGAAAAAGAGTAGATCTTAAAAGAACACATGTAGCAAGGTGAGTTGCAAGGGAAAGAAGAGAGGGAAAAAAGGGATGCAGTCTGTGGTCACCTACATTTCCATGAAACACTGGGTGTAAAGAATCAAATTTATCACTATGTGAAGATATAGGAATTATTTTTAATTAAAAAATTCTCATCAGGAAGAAATTACTTATAATATAACTTTATGAATAATTTAACATATGTCAATCTAATTCTGTGTTGTTATAATAAAGATACCAAAGGAATAAGTCCACTCCCATGTTTCAGAAATTCCTGGTAGTATAACTGAGTCGTCTTTATTCGAGAAGACAGACTTCTCTAAACATATCTGGTAACTCAATTTGGTGTATGCAAATATGAATATGGATATGCTATGACAAGTGTCCCCACCCCCTCCCCCAACTAATTTCCTGTGCAGAGACAGCTGTGTCACCCATCTCCACTGATTCTGCAAAGGACTTGTCATAAAACTGAATAAGGCCAAGATTCAGGCTCTTTAGAGTGGTTACTTCCCTAGGAACAGAAGTGTCAACGTGACTTGTAACGTGCTTTGAATACGTTATAAAATTAATAAATTGATAGGCTCATCTTCTGCTCTCCTACAAGCTCAAAACACTGGGAATCTTTTATACCTCCAGAATGGAACCTCTTGCTCTTGTGTGGCTGAGCCATCATCAGTTCTTGTAATGTTCACCACTCTCAGTAGATAAAAGTTCTATTTCATTCTAATTATTCTATGATATGATTTAGAATCATTTTAATGACACAGTCTTCAGTGTGAGAACTTCTCCTGGTTCCAGCATACATACCCCAGGAGGAGCAGAATCTCCTCAGGTCTAGGGGACCTAGTGGACTGTAATACTCTCTCTTTTCTCTCTCTCTCTTTCTCTCTCTCTCTTTCTCACACACACACACACACAAACACGCAACAAAGTGAATTCACCACAAATATAAAATTGTGAGTCGCCAATAACCCACAATCAGCCTCAAAGCTTGCTGAAAAAATTTGCACCAACACCCTTCCCAAATAAAACAGTTTTTTGTAGCAAGGCAAGGAGTCACTCATATCCAGTGATTCAACATGGGACTTGTGGTACATCTGTGCATTGTATATTTTGTACTTTTGTTGTCTAAACGATGTGTGTGTCTGTGTGTCTGTGTGCATGTGTGCGAGAGCGTGAGCGAGAGAGATTTACAGTCCACTAGGCCCCATGGACCTGGAAAATCAGCCTTCTTATACATGATTCATGCATGGATCCTCATGTTTTGCCTGTGACCACCCTTCCTAACATCAAGTCACAAATTTCCTACACACAGATACTGAAATTCAACTATAATGAACTGAGTTCATTTGCTGAGCACTCCTGGCTATAATTTTTCTGTGTGCTTTTAAAATTGCAGATAACTTTGCCCAGAATGCCCTTTTCCTACACAGCCAACTCATCAATCTTCCTTTATCTCTTAAGGCCCCAGCTGAAGAGCTGTACCTTTGTAGGGTCTTCCCTGACTCCACACTGCTAACTTCCTCAGCAGAACTAATGGATCGCCATTATGTTTTCCTCATAAAAACACTCATGTTTCATGCTATGTTGTAAATATGTAGTTACACATTTGTCTTTCTCTTCAGATTATCAGGTATTTATGCATGAAGATTGTCCCATAACCATATATATATATATATATATATATATATTTTGAGATGGAGTTTTGCTCTTGTTACCCAGGCTGGAGTCCAATGGCGTGATCTCGGCTCACTGCAACTTCCACCTCCTGGGTTCAAACGATTCTCCTGCCTCAGCCTCCCAAGTCGCTGGGATTACAGGCAGGTGCCACCACGCCCAGGCTGGTCTCGAAATCCTGACCTCAGGTGATCCACCCGCCTCGGCTTCCCAAAGTGCTGGGATTACAGGCGTGAGCCATGACACCCGGCCAGACTTAATATATTAATGGACTTAAAACACTTTTAATAGAGGCGTTTTAACTTTTCTGAGTATTTGTTTCATTATTCTTCAAGTGAAAATTCAAAACGTTTATTACAGTAATAAAATATGCATCAAGTATTATTTTATTATGTGTTATCTGTCTTTGCTAAAAATAATTTCAAAAAATATTTTGGAATTTAATCTTAGCTGAAATCACTAGTTGCCCTACTAATTCAGCATTAAAAGTACAATTGATTCTGCTTCTTTCCTCCATCATAGTAAACCATGGAGAAATACACTACCTGTGGACCAAGAGTGAAGGTAAGCAGCTATGTTGCCTTTTTGGCATCTTTTGGTAAATTTCATGAATATATTGTCTATAGACTTTACAGGATTATGTCACCATTTTTCTCATTTGAAAATACAGAACACAGTAAATGATCTCATTCAAGTTCCAAAAGAAATAATTTCAGTTCAGAAGGTGATCTAATACAGAAGATAAATTTTGTTGTGATGATTTGTGTTTTTAAGAGAGGTACCCAGAAGTTAAATTTAATTTAATTATGTTGTGCTATTTATAATATAGAAAATATGGGCACATTTGAAGACCATATTAGAATTCAATTACACTAAAGACTAAGCTACAAAACTTCTCTGGGTTCTAAATTCATAATCATTGTATTAAAATAAAACATCATACCCATACGTGTCCCCAGTAAGTATCAATCCTTATTAACGTTTTTAAATGAGATGTTTGACTTAGTATGCCAGTTGACAAGGTGTCAGTCATTTGACCTTATGTAATTCTCTAATTTTCAGCTATCATTTTCTACTATTGCTGTGTGTGTGTGTGTGTGTGTGTGTGTGTGTGTTCGTTCTCTAAAAACCTTTCCTTCTCTTTCAATCTCTTGTTTTTTAACTTTTTATGGAGAAGGCATTATAAAGTTATCTTCAGGAAATGCAGAAACACTTTTACAAAAACTTTCTACATTTGAACTAAAGGGGGCAGTGCTTCCTTTCATAAAGATAAATAACCTTATAGCTACGCACAGGGTTGTTCATAAGTAAAATGAAGGGTCTGTGGAAGGACATAAATAAAGCATAGGAGGTTGAAGTCAGATTTGCAGCTTTCTGTGCAGGAGACAAGACAACCTGCATCTTCACAGGAGGAATGGGCGTGCTCCTGGGGGCATCATTGCTGATTCTGTGGCTTCAGCCAGACTGTGAGTTGCGCATGGGAGGTTTGAATATAGTAGGAAAAGCTACAAGGAACACCGTAAGGCTGGGAGATAATTGGAGAAGTTTTGTTTTGTTTTCCGAATCATGATGGTTTCCTGTAGGGACATTAAAAATAAAACTGAAAATCTGTTATTCTCTTTCCAAACAGGGGTAAATAGTCAACAGAAGAATGATGACCAGCAAGTTAAGCAAAATCCACCATCCCTGAGTGTCCAGGAAGGAGGAATTTCTATTCTGAACTGTGACTATACTAACAGCATGTTTGATTATTTCGTATGGTACAAAAAATACCCTGCTGAAGGTCCTACATTCCTGATATCTATACGTTCCGTTAAGGATAAAAATGAAGAGGGAAGATTCACAGTCTTCTTAAACAAAAGTGCCAAGCACCTCTCTCTGCACATTGGGGCCTCCCAGCCTGGAGACTCTGCAGTGTACCTCTGTGCAGCAAGCGCACAGTGCTCTCCAGGCACCTGCAGCCCATACTCAAACCTGCTTTGGGGACTCAGACTGGGAGGCACACAGACTCTCTTCCATTTACACACGGCAGGGTGAGAAATTATGCCTTGAAGTAAGTGAGGCAAGTTGAGCTTAAAGAAAGACTGATACATGACAAGCCTTACAAATAAGAAAGTTCCCTGAGTTTTAGAGTGTTTAAGAGTCTAACCACTCTCCTTTTCTACTTTCAGAAAGAGGTTGCTGATTTAGCTAAAGCATAAATCTCTGGTGATGCTTTGTTTGTGCTAGCTTCTGGAATGAGGGTGCCCAGTCTCCCTTGTATACTAGGGGGCAAGAATGTGTGTTTGGAACGGGAAAACCAAGATCACACTGTAGATTCTTTCAGTGATGAACATTTCCTGAGATGTCGTTTCTTTTAGTTTTTCTCAGTGTACAGGCATTTCTGAGCAAAGAATTGCATATGTGAGTACTAACCTATGTATATCTGCATATCTATAAATATTTCTATATGTAGCATAACCATCAGTATCTATATTAAGTTAAACATTCGTTCTTATCGATGTCTCCAATGCTAAATCATTACCACATGGATCACACTAGCCTCCTCCCCTTGCTTATCCATAAATTCCCATTACAGGGGTGCACAGCCTGGCTCTCACTGTTAACAAAAAGTTATTCAGTAATACTTGTTACAACGTGGTGAGGCAGAATTTATTTAGGACCACCATGAAAGGTACAGAGACCACTGCAACAGGACTTTGCAGTGAGGGAGAAGAATCGAACTCAACTCCGAATACAGCATAAACAAGTGGAGATTTCTAGCCAAGGGGCAGATTAGGGGTCAGTGAATGGGAAATTACTAAGAGGAAACATCAGAACCAAGGGATATTCTGGCTAGACTGGCCAAACATGATTCTTGCTGAAGACAGGTCAGGGTAATCAGACATCAATCACCTGGGGGATGAAAGAGAATGAGGAACCCAGTTAGATACGGAGTGTAATCAGATATCAAGCGGAGGATGGCCCGGGCAGCAGGGGAGGGTGTGGTTCTTGCTAAACTGACCTGGAAGGATTCTTGTTAAAGACTAGATTTTACAAGAAAATGCAGAGATGAGCTTAGGAGAAACTTCAAAAGCCTGACTAAAGTTTGGTCAAGCAAATAATTTTTGTCATCACCACCCACTATTCATTTACATCATAGTCCAATTCCATTAAACATGTACAGTGGTATCAGAATTGTTACTTGTAGCTCCATGAGAAAGAATTTTATCACTTAAAGCACATTGCTGTATAATGGTAATAATGTCTAGATTATGTTGAACTTCTATTATTCCACCTGTTTTGCATGTATTACATTAACTAATTCTCCTAATAATTATTTAAGACAACTATTAGAATAATCCATGTTGTAGTAGAGAAAACAGGCTGTGGGAGTTCAGGGGTTTGCTCAGTATCACTAACTTTGTGAGAAAATAGAGTTCATGGTCACTCATGCTCCAAACCACCAAGTATGGGCTCGTCTTACAGAAGCTATTAACAAGTCATGCTTTTGAAACGCTAGCAATTTCTAAAATTCTTTTCTTTCTTTTCTTTTCTTTTCTTTTCTTTTTTTTTTTTTTTTTTTTTCTTGAGACAGAGTTTCGCTCTGTCCTCCAGACTGGAGTGCAGTGGCGCAATCTCGGCTCACTGCAAGCTCCGCCTCCCGGGTTCACACCTTTCTCCTGCCTCTGCCTCCCGAGTAGCTGGGACTACAGGTGCCCGCCACCGCGCCGGCTAAATTTTTGTATTTTTAGTAGAGACGGGGTTTCACCGTGTTAGCCAGGATGGTCTCAATCTCCTGACCTCGTGATCCGCCAGCCTCGGCCTCCCAAAGTGCTGGGATTATAGGAGTGAGCCACCGCGCCCGGCCTAATTTTTAAAATTCTTAGCATGCATTTCTTCATCATTGACCTAGAGAAGACTGTGATTATCACTCGTAGAAAATTAAAAACTTAAATTATGGTTTTATATGTATATTGCATTTGTAGGTAAATGATTAGAACTTGTTCCTCATTGGCTGATTTTCTGAAGCTGAAGATCTTTACAGTGAGAAGATACAGAAATTCAGGATGCTTCCCAAGAAGCATGCAGAAGCCTCTGTAAGTCTCATCACTTATGGCTTAATCTGAACAGTGACTTGAGGAAGTGATTTCAGGAATGCTGAAGACATTTTTGATCAGAATAGGAGTGATGCATAGCTTGGCTTAGCTTGGTTCATCTAGGGATCCTCATGGGGTTGGTTTAACTATGAGGTAAAATCTATAGGTTGATTAATTCTCTCATATTTAATTCTATATTCCTGAACATGGATGTAAAGCTAACTCAGTGTGAATTCGATTTATTACCCCTCCATATCCGGGAGCACCAATATCACATGCGGTATTTTTTCTGTTGTTTTTATGGCTTATATTGGTATAGGCAGGAAAAATTCCAAGATCCTTTTCGTAATGCATGTAGATGAGAATGAAAAGCAGGAAGGAATATAAAACATCACTCTTCATACTTAGGGTGTTCCATGCACATCTCGGGTTTCCACTCTAGAGCCTCAGCTACTCTGAATGGATAGTCTGCTGTGCATATTCATTGCTCACAGGCATCCAGAGCCTGTTCCCAAATTCAGAGCTGTAGCCACAGATCCCAGCAAAAGTGCAGGCACATGACAGTTGCTGCTGTCTTCTAGCAGAGTGTAGAGAAATGTAGCTATGATGAATCATTTCATTTCAGTTTCAAAAAATATGGAAATTCAGGTGAATAATCAGTCCAGTTACTATACATCCCTGCTCTTAACAAAACTATTTCAAATACCTTAAGACAATAAATCAGTTTTTCTTATTTTCAGATATATTTAACATGATTTATAAATTATTGAAATTCATTATAAATTTCTGTTACAATGGACATTTTTCACTCTAACTGCTGTTACATTTACCCCATTTCACGTCTTGCATAATGGGGAGGGAATATATTAATGCTGTTTTTATCCTTCTAAAGCAACATAGAATCATACCAGAAAAAGGCACACTGCATCCAATGTCATCCCTGCCTTTTTGTTCAAGCTCTTCAGGCTGCTTCAACTTCCACATTTCATTCATTCCTACAGCTATCTATTTATATTCTTTTCTTATCTAGTATATTTGGGAAACAGCATTGGAAAAAGCTACTTTCTAGCATTTTTCTAGCCATAAGTGTGTTATATCTTCTAGAGCAAGTGAATCAACTTCTTAACATTTTATATCAGGACCTTCATCTGTAATGCAAGGACAATGATTTCCAGCTAACATTGTTCTCAAGTTTTATTCATCTTCCTCAATTAGCAATTGTTAACTGGGTGCCTGCTGAGTTCTGCATAAATGTTGCATGCTGGGAAAAAAAGAGCTATGGAAAAATACATAATATCTTCTTTCACTAAATGTGTAATCTAATTAGTTATGTAGGTAACTAATCAAACAGAGTAAAGTGAAATGAGGCCAACCTTGGGAAAGCAAAGGGAGGTATGAAGGCATATGGAAAGTCCCACCTCCATCTTAGCCTTAGAGTTGAGTCAGGGGCAGCCTGGAGTATGTCTTGCCTATGCTGAGACCTAAAGAGTTAGTAGAAGTCAATCAAGTTTAAAGGCAGAGAAGGTAAAGAAGATAGAAACAGCATGCACAAGGCGACACAGAACATAATGAGCCTGAGGACTAAAAGCCAGAATGACGCTATAATTAAAATCATATATGTCATAAAATGTTCAAACTACTACTGCAAATTAGTTGTACCTTAATTCTCAGTTTTATAAATGAGTAACCATAATATTTGTGGGGTTACCAAATATGTTTTCTATTTACTTGAGATTTTACTTAATAAGGTTATTCATTTGATACCTAATATGTGTCTTAGACTCGAAAACAATAGATGCAAATGAGAAGAATAAGGCATTGTTTCTGCCTTCAGAGAACATGTAATATTGCAGAGTATATTACAATATCGTATAATAAAAGCTATCATAGGAGAAGCATAGAATATGACCATCTAACAGTGGCATTTAACTTGGAAACTTGAATGTAAGGGAAAACCACCTATGGGAGGTAGTATCTAAGTTAAGATTTGTAAAACAGTTAGCCAAAAATGGAGTCAGAGAAAGGGTATCATAGAAAAAGATACATAGAATGTACAAAGACATGAAGTCAATATTTAGTTTAAGAGGATGACATTAAACTAATTCAGAATGTCCAGAGCATACAACTCACAATGTATATTGGTAAATATAAAACTAAAGCAACAAGCAGAAACCACTTTGTGAAAATAATTAAAAGCCATTATGAGATGTTTGTATATTACATTATCTTGAAGACAATGATGAGCACTCGAAGAAATCTGCACAAGTAAATAGTATCATGAAATGTCACCATTTGAAATATTACTCTGAGTTCACATACTTATATATTATATCCATGTGCGGGTATCTATATAAAATATATATGTAAAGTAAAAAATACATATATAATAAATTTTCCCTTGATACTTCCTTTTTCTCTTAATTCTGAAGTAATTCTTTCTGTAAAACAGTATATGGATAGGCCCTTCTTATAGCAAGAAAAAAGCCTATCCTGGATGAAAACTTACTCAAGAAAAGCCAAAATCCACAGTTTAATCAACATTCCTCAGTCTGGCCACAGGGGAGAGCTGTTTAAAAAGTATTCTAGACAGATGCATTTAGCTCTGTGCAGTTAAACTGTTGTGATGTGTCTCTGATTGGTTGCCCCCAAAGTTACAATATCCTGGAAACAATTACAACAGACCTTATTCTGAGTTCAAAGCAACTCCTACTAAGGAAGCCCATTCAGAAGCTGACTGGACATTCTGGCAGGCCGAGGATGGAGACTCTCCTGAAAGTGCTTTCAAGCATCTTGTTGTGCCAGTTGACCTGTGAGTACACGATTCAGTCTGGGAGAGGTTGTGATATGACACCATCTTCATGACAATAGCTTTCTGTCTTGGGAAGGGCCCTTTTAAGAACCAGACCTAAGAAGCAAGGAAAATGTGCTGTAATTATGTGGTGATGCTTAATGTTTTAAATAAGGAAGGAAGGAAGAAAATCACCCTTGCCTTCATGAGACTGAGCGTCTCATTCGATTGTCTTTCTGATCAGGGGTGAGAAGCCAACAACCAGTGCAGAGTCCTCAAGCCGTGATCCTCCAAGAAGGGGAAGATGCTATCATCAACTGCAATTCCTCAAAGGCTTTATATTCTGTACTCTGGTACAGGCAGAAGCATGGTGAAGCGCCCATCTTCCTGATGATATTACTGAAAGGTGGAGAACAGAAGAGTCATGACAAAATAGTCGCTACGTTTAATGAAAAAAAGCAGCAAAGCTCCCTGTACCTTATGGCTTCCCAGCTCAGTTACTCCGGAACCTACTTCTGTGGTGCAGAGACACAGTGATACCCAGGCCTCCAAGACCTGTACTCTAACCTAAAGCTGAGCCACAGGTGCTCACCTAGCACAGATGCTCACCACAGGAGTATGGGGAACTTACCAGAAGGCTCATCCATGATAAAAGAGAAACCTAAAGGAAATTCAGTTGCTTCGATATATAACACAAAAAGCAAGCCATGGCCTTGAGATCATATCTAATTTGGCATTGTTTTCTTGATAATTATTTAATTGCTTGGTAATTATATGACAGATAACTTAGATTCAGAGAAAATTACATAGATTTCAGTTTCAAAAACCAGAGTGAATTACTATTTGACTGAAGCTACATATATAAACTCCTTTTGGATTTCTGCATTCCTATCTGAAAGTGAAAAGTAACCTCTCTTTCTTCTCCTAGGTACCCATAGCTTGTCAATAGAAAGACAGCAAAAAAAAAAAAAAAATGTGTCTAGTTCTTTCTTGGACATGAGGATTGTACACGGTAAGTATTTAGATTGTTAATCTTGTTACTTATCTGGAAAGGCCACTAGCAGTATTTTTTCCAAGGTTTTAAATATCTGTTTTGGGGAAATAGCATTTAGAAGTACTTTGATTTTATATTGGCCTTGACTTCTCTTCTCATTGTGCTTTATTCTGATTGATTCTTACTAGTTTGCCCAATGGTCAAGATCCTTCCTTAATTGTTCCCTTACATCAACCCAGCACAACACTTCATGTAGGAAACACTCAACAAGTTTTGATTAATTCATATATTGATAAGAATTGAGAATGGCCAGGTGTGGTGGCTCATGCCTATAATCTCAGCACTTTGGAAGGCTGAAGCGGGTGGATCACTTGAGGCCAGGAGTTCAAGACCAGCTTGACTAACATGGCGAAATCCTAACTCTACTAAAAATATAAAACTTAGCCAGTCATGGTGACACACACCTGTAATTCCAGCTACTTGAGAGATTGAGGCATGAGAATCACTTGAACCTGGGAGGTGGAGGTTGCAGTGAGCCAAGATCACACCACTGCACTCCGGCCTGGGTGACAGAGTGAGACCCTGTCTGAAAAAAAAAAAGAAAAAGAAAAAGAAAGAAAAAACAGACCAAATAATCACACACAGAATTCCTTCCATAAGATGAGTCTTCCACAAACATTCTACAGCTTGCTTGAATCTTTAGTCTTGTCCTATCAGTCTACCCTAGAACAAGAATTTAATTTTTCAACTTTCTATATTCATTTAGTTTTATCCATCTTTTTTTAATCAAAAAATTTTAAAATTAATTTTTAAAACCTTAATTTAAAAAATTAATTTAAAAAGATCTCTATGCTGGGAAAAAATTACTTTCTCTTTAACAGAAGCCAGATTCCCATGCCTTCTTAGAAGCTTTTTATCAAAAACACAAACAACTTTATACACTTTGCCTATAGAATTGTTTCTCTTATAGCTAGTAGTTTGTTGTTGTTGTTTGGTTTTGTTTTGTCTTGTTTTGTTTTTGAGGCGGAGTTTTGCTCTTGTCGCCCAAACTGCAGTCCAGTGACGCAATCTCAGCTCACTGCAACCTCCGCCTCCTGGGTTCAAGCAATTCTCCTGCCTGAGCCTCCTAAGCAACTGGGATTACAGGCACACACCACCACACCTGGCTAATTTTTTGTATTTTTAGTAGAGATGGGGTCTTGCCATGTTGGGCAGGCTGGTCTTGAACTCCTGACCTCAGGTGATCCACCCGCCTCAGCTTCCCAAAGTAATGGGATTACAGGTGTGAGCCACCGTGGCTCGCCATAGCTAGTATAATTACATATATTAATTGTAATGTTACTTCTTAGTAACTCTTATTCTTAGTGAAAAACTGAGGAAGTAAGTAACTAATTAAGCACCAGATACAGAGTCCAAGACAAAGGACAATCCCTGGAGCCAGACTTCACTATATCTTAAAGGCCCAAATCCAAAAACATAGTTTATAGACAAGTTAAGTGTCAAAAATTGTCATAAAAACACATTTAACTATCTTAAAACATCTAGCAGAGATAATATCTGAACAATAGTCCTATGGACGCAGACAAAATGTCTAAATTCCGAAGAGGTTTCTATTTTATTTCACCAATAATTTTTAAATTGTCTTTATGTGTTAAAGATTACTAAAGTCATATGAACTTGAAGGTGTTTGAGTTAAGGTTTCTATTTTTCTCATAAAATATTTAAGTGCTTACTTTTTCTGTAAGCCAATTAATTAGAGCTCTTTCACACATTTTGATAGTGAAACATCACATACACATAACACATATAAATATATAGACACGCAGACACACAGACAGAAGCAGATCTTATAGAACTATATGATTTATTTACCAGTTTTAAATAGTTGTTTTTATTCATTGCTCCAATTACCTATTTTATTGCTCTAGGCAACTGTTAGCTAGGCAACCCTAAATTTGCATTTCTAAAGTGATAACTCTCAGGTGAAACGAGATAGAGGATTTGCATCTCAAAATATAGAGAGAGACAGGGAATTTAAGCTTTTTAAAGTTGGTTATGTTAGAGGAAGATTGAAAACATGGATGCCAAGATAACACAAAATTATATAAATTTATCATAGGCTTTTATAAGGTGACCAATTTCATTTAGATAGGTGCTTTTAATTTAGTCTCTTTTTTCTATCTGGACCATTGAATTCAAAGCATAACTCACACTAAATCTTGGATCGCCCAAAAGAGGTAAACGCCATGGGGATTAGGACATGCCATGTTCTCACTGTGCATTTCGCTGCAAATACATTCCCCCTGAGGCTGGTGGGCAACCCATTGCCAATCAGCCCCCTCTGTGATCAGCCCATTCCCGAGCCATTATACACACCAAAGGCAAGTTTTTCACAATAAAAAGAAATATCGAGTAACTCCAGAAGCAAAAATTTCTGGTAGTGCAATGCAAAGGAGAGCAGAGTTTTACATCTGAAAGCACCCTGTCCATTTTCAACTCTTGGGATTCCCTGAAAGAAAAAAAAAGCAGTTTCTGCCATAAATGAGTCTGTGGCACCTTTTCTGTTTTTTCTTAAGGAATCCTAGGCTGTTAGAGTTGTTTATTTTGTTTGTTTGTTTGTTTTTGTCGTCTTATGTGGCACTGAGGGTGGCAAGAAGAGGGAAAGGGCAATGGAAACAGAGAGACAGAGGGAGTGCACACGACTAGCAGGGCTTTAAGAAGAAATTCAGTTGCCTGAGAAATTTTTACAGAGAGAGAGAACAGAGGCCTTAAATCAGTAAGTAAATACATACAGAGCCTAAATATCAGTTTTAATTAAGTCAACTTTTGACTATACAGCCCTTTAAAGAAATCCTTTCAAATCTCTTATTATCAGATTTTAGCTGGGACAAACAGTTGATATTTCTGACTTTTGAACTTATTTACCAAAAGATATCCCCCCAAGTGCCTCAACCAAGGTTATTACATAACCATGGGTACACAAGCTGTCTCCAAAGAGTTGGCAAGTATTTTTTAACAAGATCCAGAATTACCCCAAAGATGGCTCAGCGAAGGAAAGTTTCATTACCAATAAATGGGGTATAACCCATATTTCTGTCAGGCCATGTTTTTAGAGTCTTACCTTCTCAGTTGACCATCTACACACTAAGGGAGGAGACCACCCCTCATATTGTCTTATGCCCAATTTCTGCCTCCAAAGAAAGAAGAAATAAAAACTAAAAGGCAGAAATGAAATCCACAAGCAGACAGCCCAGTGCCACACCCTGGGCCTGGTAGTTAAAGATCGACCCCTGACCTAATCGGTTATGTTATCTACAGATTACAGACATTGTATACAGAAGCACTGTGAAAATCCCTGTCCTGTTCTGTTCCATTCTAATTACCGGTGCATGCAGCCCCCAGTCACGTACCCCCTGCTTGCTCAATCGATCACGACCCTCTCACACAGACTCCCTTAGAGTTGTGAGCCCTTAAAAGGGAGAGGAATTGCTCAGGGGAGCTGGGTTGTTGAGTCTTACCGAAGCTCCCAGCTGAATAAAGTCCTTCCTTCTTTAACTCAGTGTCTGAGGGATTTTGTCTACGGCTTGTCCTGCTACACATACAAAAGCCCCAAAGCCTCATGCACCCCCAAAAGATGAAAAAAGACAGGAAACATAAAGTTAAGGAAGTGGGAAAGATCAATAATAAATTTCATATTCATGAAATTTACCAGAAGATGCCAATGGGAAGATTATTTTCCTCATTTATCAGCAAACAGATGCAATAACCAATGCAACACAGAGTCAATATTCAGTGAGCTTCCAGAAAGCAACTAAAACTATTCAGCTTTTCATATCATCGTCTGAGACAACAGAAATATGTTGCAGAGTCTTCTGGCTGTGATGATGATATGAAAAGCTGAATAGTTTTAGAACCCACTGTGAAGAAAATGTTAGAAGAGCCTTACAAAAAGGTCAGAACTCAACCTGAGACAATTGCCTATTCCCACATTCTCAGGAAAAACTCACAAACCTAACCCAGGCATTTGTTAGCAGCTGGTGGTTAGGGTGCGTAAGATAAGACCCAGAAAGGAAGTCATTTAGTTCATTCCAGGAAGCACACCCTCACAACTGCCTTAGAAACCATACAGGACCACATGTAAAGGCCATACTGCTCGGATAACACCACATCTCTATTTCTTCCCATGGAGTATGCCATTTTAAAAAGCAACATGTGAAACATGGAATTTTAAAGCTATAATTGATTGTACAGGACTTTATATCTGCTCAACTAAGTCTCTTGAGGAGAACAGCATGGAAGACACTAGGAAAAAAAAAAAACATGCATACAAAATAAAGATTTTTATGGCAGGATCCTTAAAGACTGGCCAGAGAGATGCAATCTTGGTGAGACTAGTACTTTGGACTATGTAGAACAGCAGCCTATTCTGGATCAGATGCATTTTTCTATCTCCTTGGCTAAACTTCACTCTAATCCTTGCCAACTCCAGCTTGGCTTATCATGCTTTTTGATTCTCATGTTCCTTGCAGCTGGGTCTGCTAGTTGGGTCTTCCCTACAGTCACATGCCTATCACAAGATTTGGTTAACCACAACAGAGAAAGGAGATATGTGGGGAGACACTGCTACAGATGCTAGGATCTGTAGTTAATCTTGTAGCCACCTAATTCATGGAAACTCCAGAAATGAGACTGTAGCTTCTAAATCCCATATTTATTTATTCAGTCCCCAAACTCAGTTGTTTTGGTCGAGCACATAAGACTAGTCTTCTGACTCTGATGAATCATTTTTCTTCCCTACAGATTTTCCTAAAAATCCCTCCTGTGAATCCTCTGCTAAGGATGCTAAGTGAACCCTATCTCATATGGCTGCAGGCCTGACACAGTGCCTAAGCCTTAACCTTCCTCTTCTCTTAATTCTGTGCTCTCAGTTAAGGTTTTGACAACTTGCCAGAACCAAAACAGGAATACACAAAGTATCTGCTCTTTCTTGATTGTTACCTATTTTAGAGCAAACTGGACATTCCTCCTCTAACATTTTATCGATCTGAATTCAAAATAAGATTGCCATACTTGGATTCTTACTCTCATTGGTTCAGTCAATCGCTTGTTCATTCAGGAAAAGAAAATATGTCCTATGCAAAGCTCTTCAGTTGCTTCTAATTGTTTCAAGAGAAACATCCAAGTTCTCTTGGATGGATTAAAAAATGTTTCTCCCCATATGTTTTTATTAAAACCAAGGTAGAAAAAATGTGGAGACTGCTCTGTAGATATTCATAATATCCATAAACTCATCTTCAAAATCTATTAAGAGCTCAGAGGAAACCCATCTGAACCAAAGTAAATTGTAATTATATGATTCCTCAGCCTTGCTACCTTCCTTGGGATTTCTCCTTATTGAGTCCAAATTTACTACCAAGACTCACAACTTAACTGAAGCCACAGAATCAATAACTCAGGCACTTGCCAATTCTTCCATCAACATAAGCCCAATAAAGACTCTAGTCTCTATGAGACTTTTAACAATTAAATATAAAATTGTCTCAACATTTTTTAAGAAAAGACCTTACTCTTCTTTTAAAAGAAAATGGGAGGGAAAACAGTACAACAGAAGGGACAACAATGCCCTCCTTCTCAGACTGAATAGGAAGGAGGCATTTCAATTACGATCTGTGATTTACAATGATATTATGATTTGCAATGCTTCTTATGGTTCAGAGAGAATACTGACAAAGGTCTTGCGTTTCTGATGCCAATATTTCAATTTTAGATGCAATGGAAGATTGCCAGAGTTCACATTCCTGCTAGAAAAGAGTGTTGCTTCTACCTCAATAAGTAAAGCTGGATAAATAGAAAAATTATAACTTTGCTTTAACCCATCAGAGACCTGAGATTACAGGGCAAACAAGTAGGCTGGACTCCAAGTAGGAAAGGCTTGGAAACAAGTAGGAAAAGGAAACAAGTAGGAAAAGGCTCCTTCAAGGGGAGACAGATAGCTTATGGACTGGCACAACTTCAGCAGAGCATAGAAAAAGAAATGTTGTCTGCCATACAAGCAAGAAAAAGAAACTGGGTAAAAGATTGAGTGAGAGCTATCATCAAAATATAGAACTGCTGGGAGTTGCAGACACAGAAGGAGTTTACATTCACTGGTAGGGCCATTTCACAGATGTTGGAAGAAGTAATTAGGGGCAGGGTGGGACACAGAGAGAGCCCCAGCAAAAGTGTAGGCTTACAAGACATGATCGGCAAGCACTGCAGGAAAGCACAAATCCCAGGATTCTTGCTTAAATCAGTCTCTTGCAGGAGGAAAAGCTTTAAGCTGTTGGGGATGGGGCTAAAGAGCTGACAGCACGTTCTGTCATCCCCCAGAGCACAGGTTAAGATCCACAACAGCAAAAAAAAGAGTCAAGGAAAAAACAAACAACTTCTACCTTTGGGTAAGAGACAGGAAACCATTCTGAGCTGAAGACCCTGTAACAATACCATTCTAATTTTGCTACCTGTAAGAAAGAAGCAGAAAATTCTCTCACACAACACCCACAGAGAAACACGGCAGTGTTTGGCTGCCACAGGGAGGAAAGGTATGAATGCTGAGAAAACTCTAAATCCAAGATCCAAGCACATGGGGCCAGTCTAAGATTGAAGCTGGACCAAGGCAATAGAGAAGTCCACCTACCCACACAGTGAGTCTAGTGAGTCACACAGTGACTCTACTAAATAACAAGCAACGGCAATCTATTGCTAGAGGAGTGAGGGGTGAGGAACAGAAAGAGAGATCCTCTTTGTGCTGCAGGAATTCAGGGACAGCTAAAATTTGAGGTAGAGTACTCTAAAAAATAGAGACTCATAAATCAATAGCAATTCAAGAAGCCAGATTTTAAGTGGCTCACAAAGCAGTAAGATCGTTTTGGGAAAACTTTTATATTTAAGGATAGTATTCCAGACCTTCTATTTTCAGATACTTCTACTTCCTACTTTCTATTCCTGGAGACAACATGGTTGGATACCACTATCAGAGCCATATTAGGCTGAGTGAACCACCATTGTGACTTGCATTATATTATTTTCTCTCAATTCTTTATCTCTGTGGAGTCTTACCTTAAAAGATGTTCATTCATATACTTTCATTCACTAGGTATAATTATAAGGAAGCTGATAAAAAGGGACATTTCTTATTAGTCTTTTGTTTATCTAAGATTTGTTGTAGGTTCTGATACATTAGCAGAATAATATAATCAAACTTTGATTTGTTTATCAGATCTATCTAGGTTCATATGCTGCCTCTTTGTGTTCTTTAACTTCTTCTAGTCTTTGAGGATTAAATGAAAGAATTGATATAAAATTAAAAGCACAGTGGTTGGCATGTGGTAGGCACTAATAAGCCACTAATAACAGATCTTGAAATACATCATATCCTTTCATTGCTGCATTACCACGTTGACTTTATAACAGGGAAAAAAGTAAATATTATTGCACAGACTCCAAGAGACTCTGGATTGGGACTCGAGTGCATCACATTTTTCACTTGCAACGTACATTGCTGAAATCTAGACACCCCAAACTTCCTGCATCTGCTTAGGCTTTTCAATCATGGAAGACCACTGCACTCTGGCAGGAAAAATATCCAGATGCCTAACTTGGAAAATAAACTAAATGAGGCCATCTTGGGAAATGGCGTATAGTTCTTTGGGGGGCAGCTTTATATTTACACTGTCTTCCGATATGTTGAATAAAAGTAGTTTAAATGAGACATCTGCTTTAGTATTTGGCATATTGATATAGGTGAGCTCTTACACTATCAAAGTATATTGGAAAGGATATGACAAAGAATATGCTGCTAAAATCCCTGAAACTCATTCACACTTAAAACTGGTTGATTTCAATAATAAATTTCAGGCATCTCAGGAACCGATTTCCTCAAAAGTATGATTTATAGCCATCTGATTGTGAAGGCATGAACATCCTCATTCTTTGACATTAAAGGAGAAACTTGGCGATTAGAGGGAGATGCATGGGCTTGATTCTAGCCAGTAAATGGTTCAGGCAGAGACACTGACATTAATCTGGAACTCTTTATATTGGAAAACACAAGCCAAGAAAGAAGATGCAAATATTTTTGCCATAACAATGCTGGTGTTATGATTTCACAAGAAGTAGGTGTGAATATGTTTTACTAATGAAAAAAAACATTCATTCCTCAGACTACAATGATTGGACTATCAAAGGGAAATTAGCTTTTTAAGTACTAAGTTGTATGTTTTCATGTACAACATACACAAGTCCTGGTTGTAGCTTTACTGATACAGAGAAAACAAAGTGAAATTGAAGCACTGACAATTTTCACCTATCCTCTACTTTTTTCATGGCAGCAGAGCTCACCCTGCCTTGCAAAGTTGTTAATAGTTAAAGCAAACAAAGAACCCATTGATATCTAATATATGTGCAAGACATTAAAAAGGGACTTTGATCTGAGCTTTATTATCCTATAGAATGGAGTGCTATGTCCTGAAGTACAATGGAGCCAGTATACCAAATATCATGAGCTTAAGAACCAATAAAGATTGAAAAAAAAAATGAGAGACAAAGAAACAAAAATTGTGATGTGTGATGGATTCTATTGGTCTATCCATTGAAACCTTGCTGTATCAGGATACCTTTTAAATTTATACTGTTCAGAACACATATTGAAACTGTCAGTAAAAAAGATCTCTGTACTCTTCCAACAGAGTCCAGTGTATATTTGGTACAAAAATAAAACATGTAAGGTTGTATTCCATTCTTTTGAATGGAAGCTCAGATTAAAGTCCCTTTTAATGTCTTGCACATACATTAGATATCAACGGAATCTTTCTGCCAGCCAGCAGATAATTCCCCAATGTGGATGAAACCTGTTTTAAATAGTACTTCTACTTCAGCAACTAGTTACTAAAAATCTCTTTGGGAAAAAGTCAGGCACATAATTGTGATGTGATGGATTTCCTTGTCTCCCAATTTTTTCCCTACTTATTGGTTCTTAAACCGATGACATTTGGTATAACAGCTCCATGGTACTTCAGGACCATGGACATCAATCCTTTCTACAGGATAATAAAGCTCAGATTAAATAAAGTCTTTTTAAATGTCTTGCACATATATCAGGTATCAATGGTATCTTTCTGCCAGTTAGCAGATAATTCCTCAATGTGGATGAAACCTGTTTTAAATAGTACTTCTACTTGAGCCTGAGAGGCGGAGGTTGCAGTAAGCCGAGATGACACCACTGCACTCCAGTCTGGGTGACAAAGTGAGACTCAGTCTCAAAAAAATAAAAAATAAATAGCACCCCTACTTCACAAAGTAGTTATTAAAATCTCTTTGGGACAAAACTAGGCACACTGCTCTAAATACTTCATGAAATAATAATTTTTCCAATGCCTTTCTGAGTCAAGTGTTCCTGGTGTTACTAGATACTTGGTCAATTCTGCACAAATTTACCTAATTTACATCCTAAAATGCTCTACTTTTTCTTTCCAATAGCCATCAATTATGCCCCAATGTTTTTTAAATACATCTATTGATAATATCAAGGAACTGGATGAGGAACTCTAATATTAAGTCTGCATGCCAATTCATCTAATTACTCAGTAGAGGGAAGTCTTCCAATTGAACTTCATTGTGTGCCTGCTTTTGCGCTTCTTTTATTTAAGCATTTTGAATATATGAGACTACTTTAGCCCTTCTACTCCATTCTCATTTCCTTTTCATCCAGTTAAACTTATTGAGAGCCTAAAATAGAAAATTCAACACAGGCAGTCCTAAATTTCCGAAAGAAGATTTGCAACTAATAGTAGAACAGAGAAGCAATAATTTTATTTATTTATTTATTTATTTTAGACAGTCTCGCAGTATTACCTGAACTGGAGTACAATGCCACAATCTCGGCTCACTGTAACCTCCACCTCCCAGGTTCAAGCGAGTCTCCTGCTTCAACCTCCCAAGTAGCTGGGATTACAGAAGCCCACCACCACGCCTGGCTTATTTTTTGTTTTTTTTTTTTTTAGCAGAGATGGGGTTTCACTATGCTGACCAGACTGGTCTCAAACTCCTGATCTTGTGATCTGCCCACCTTAGCCTCACAATGTGTTGGGATTACAGGCATGAGCCACTGCGCCCGGCTGGAAGAAACAATCTTTATAATGTTTCTTAGGAACACCACCTGGGCTGGGCGTGGTGGCTCACACCTGTAATCGCAGCCTTTTAGGAGGCTGAAGTGGGTGGATCACTTGAGGTCAGGAGTTCAAAACCAGCCTGGCCAATATGGCAAAACCCTGTCTCTACTAAAAAGAAAATACAAAAATTAGCCAGGTGCGGTGGTACATGCCTGTAATCTCAGCTACTTGGCAGGCTGAGGCAGGAGACTCACTTGAACCCAGGAAGTGGAGGTTGCGGTGAGCTGAGATCATGCTACTTCACTCCATCCACCCTGGGCAACAAGCAAAACTCAAAAAAACAAACAAAAAAACAAACAAAAAAAAACACCATCTGTAAGACAAGGTTGACCAGAAACAGAATAATCCAAGGTTGGCTAACATAGCCAAACTCTCCTAAGCCATGAGATCTGCCTCTGTCTCATTCATTGGTGCCTAGCTGCTAGAGTTTAGTGATAAAAATGAAATCAAAGGCTATACATTATTTATTTTCTTTGACTATGAGTTTATCTTTCCTGCCAGATCCAAAATGTCTAATAAAATGAGAGACTCAGTCAGTCTAGACTCGAACCAGGAAGACTCTCCAAAATCCAAATGAGTAACTCTAATGGTCTCTCTGAAGACTCTGCACTGTTGCTTCTTTAAACATAAACATTAAAATAGAAATTTGCATCTCTAATAAAATATTTGTCTTTCTCTCCAAGGCTTTCTTGAGAGTGAATCTGGAGTGACCATTTTGTGGTAACAGACCATCATTTGGGGCTATTATTTAAGCACCAGTTCCCTCATATTTGTGCTGTCAGTCATTTACTCAAACTTTTCCATTCAGTATGTTTTAACTTAAGACTCAGAAGAACATGTTCATGGTAAGAACTTTCTCAGTGGGTCTGAAGCTTAGCTCCAACACTGCTTGTCTTAGAATAGAGACTTCGTCTTACTAGGACACCAAAGAAGACTGTTACTACATGGCAAGAATATCTGCTTGCTTCTTTATTTAAAAAAAATGCAGAAGGCATCAATGGATAACATTCTCTGTGTTTTCATTTGAGTCTAGTAGTCTTCTGTTCTTACTTTGTACTGTCAGGCTTTTTTTTTTTTAACCTTATATCTACCTTAGACCCTATAAAGGACTACTACAGAACAGAAACTTTAAATGCAAGATCCATAACTTAATCACCAGAAATAGAAACTTTATGACTTTCTACTAATTTCCTACTTGTGAAGTAAGATGTTCTAAGGGATAGGCAGACATGCCAGCTCTCCTTCTAAAGACAGAACGTATGAGCGTTGTACACGTTGCCTTGGCAATTAGAGGTCTGCACACAAGATGGTAGCACTTCATTTTCACATGCAGGGAAGTGGAATGTTCAACTCTGCTGGGCAGAGCATAGCTTGTCTCCTATTGGCTTATAGCCAGGTTAAGAAAGAGCAAGAACACGCTGAGAATAGACTATGTTCTCCTTTCCAGATAGTGTAGATCATTGATGATTCTAATGGCAAGAAGAATGGAAAAGCCCCTGGGAGCCTTATTCAAATTCAGCTGAACCGTAAGTGCGGGGCTTCTGGAGGGGTCCATCACAAGTCTGGGGAAGGAGGGAGGGTCATTTTAGTACTCCCCAAGTTTCCTGCAGATACTCTGCAAAGAAAATGTACGTTCAGAAAATGACCCAGTAACCCATTGTCCTTGTTTCAATGGTGATGAGTGGCCAAGAAAAGGATGTGATACAGAGTTATTCAAATCTACATGTCTAGGACAGAGAAATGGCCATTGTCAATGACAGCTATACAGATGGGGCTTTGAATTATTTCTGTTGGTACAAGAAGAAAACAGGGAAGACCCTACTCTCCTAATGGAGATTTGTTCAAATGTGGATAGAAAACAGGACAGAAGGCTCACGGTACTGTTGAATAAAAATGCTAAACATGTCTCCCTGCATATTACCGCCAACCAACCAGGAGACTCATTCCTGTACACAGAACTCTTCAGGCACCTGCAACCTGTACTCAAACCTGCAGCTGGGAATCCAGTCACATTCTTTGTCTTTGAACAGGTTTTGGGTTAGAATGGTTTACCATAATGTGCTTGTCTCTAAATTGAAATGAATGCAGAACTCTAATAATTGTGATCACAAAATCATTACTCTTAAAGTAACTCAGAATGAGTTAGTATAATTTGTACTAACTCCAATGTATTCAAGAGGAGAAGTAGTGTTGTTTTAAATAGATATGTAAATAATAAAGATAACCTCATTGGAATATCTGACGTTCTTTCATTGAGATCTTACACTTCCATAATAAAACAAAGACATCTAAAACTCTTCTGGGTGGCAATCTGCTGGCCTTCAGGAAAAAAAAAAAAAACTATTCATTTTTGAAAAAACGTATTTTAAAATCATCACACACTCATTATTTATTATAAGCATTTTCATTCTAGGTGTGTCTGCATATGCCTTAATTCATAGCAACTTAACATATCAAGTGTATTTATCATGTAACATTTATGTCCATTCTCCTGTGTACATCCACCTTCAGAGTATTGGTATTCAGTCATAAAAGCTATAATTCAAATAGCCACCAGAAGAATTCCTGCAAAGATTTTCATCTTGCAACTGTTCTACATTCAGAAAATATTTACCACTGCCTACTGTGTGCCAGACGTTGTTCTTGGTGTAGAGGATTGAGCAGGATGAACAGAAAGGAATGACAAAATTTTATTCTATTCTCCCTCTCTCCTCCAATGGATGTCTACTCACTAGAAATTAACTGGGGAAATGTTTTGATGACAGTGTATATCCCAGAGATCAATGACACAACCTAGGAGTTTTAGGATTTTCCCCAAATGCACCAATTCCTTCATATCTCATAGGTCTGTATATACAGTAGCAACAGTGTGATCTTTCTCTTTTTTCCAATGTTCCTTCAAGAAAGGAAGATAATAGTTATTTTAGTCAAACTGCTCAAAATAGAGAAAAAAACCTACCAACTCCCACATGAGGCAAAAAACATAAATAAAATCTGTAGAGTTAAGAGTAGTGAGGCTGGGCACTGTGACTCACGCCTGTAATCCTACAATTTTGGGAGGCCGAGGCGAGTAGATCACTTGAGGTCAGGAGTTTGAGACCAACCTTCCCAACATGGTGCAACCCCATCTCTACTAAAAATACAACAATTAGCTGGGCGTGGTGGTGTGGACCTGTAATCTCAGCTACTCAGGAGGCTGAGGCTGCAGAATCGCTTGAATCTGGGAGGCAGAGGTTGCAGTGAGTTGAGATCGTGCGACTGCACTCCAGACTGGGTGACAGTGCAAGATTCCATCTCAAAAAAAAAAAAAAGAGAAAGTATTTTTCATATAAATTATTCTCGGATTTTTGAATAGGTAATAAGTACACATGGTGTACAATAAAAATTATACAAAAGGATACATAGTGAAAAGTAACTTTTCTCTTTACCTCTATCCACACTATCCCCAACAGCCTAGTATAACCACTGTTACACTGAAATTTTCTTTGAACATTATACATATATATATGGTATATGTATATATTAAAATGACATATGTATATATGCTTATGGGTATATTATAACATATATATTAATGGTAGCATACCATCCACACTGTTCTCTTACCATGCTTTCTTACTTAAACTACATCATGGGAAACCATCATTGTCAGTACATGAAGACAGCTACCTTATTATTTTTAATCTAAATTTTCAAACACACACAAACTAGGAAGAATTGTATAATGAGCTCCCTTGTGTCTGTCATTCAGCTTTAACAACCATCAACTGGCTATATCCTTCTCTTTAAAGTTTCAAATTTTGCCATTGTGTGACTATACCACATTTTATTTAGTCAATCTCTTGTTGATGGACACAGATTGTGTTCAAATTATTAGTTTTGTTTGAACTGTAGCATAGTTTATGTACAGTAAGGTACACAGATCTTAAGAGTACAGTTCAATGAGTTTTGACAAATGTATATGTCCATTCAACCATCACCGAAACTAAAATATAGAACGTTTCCCATAATCCTGAAAACTCTCTCATGTTTCCCCCCAGACAACGCTTCCCCTAAAGTAAGAATTGTTCTTATTTACATAAAACTGTAGAATAGTTCTGCTTGTTCTATTTTGATAAATTGAGATATAATTCACATAGCATAAAATCCATGCTTTTGAAGTGTACCATTCAATTATTTTTAATATTGTTACAAATCTGTGCAACCATCACAACTAATTCCAAAACTTTATCATCACTTGCCAAAAAAAAAATACATACCTATTATAAATCACTTTCATCCCATCCTCACCACATCAGCCCCTAACAATGCCTTAATCTGCTTTCTGTCTCTATAGCCTATCCTAGATATTTCATACAAATGGAATTGTACAATATGTGACCTATCATGTCACGTATTGTATCATTCACATATTCACATATTTTACTGACTTTTTCACTTACTATAATGATTTCAAGGCTGAATATTTGTGACCAAGTTTTTGTGTGGACATACGTTTTTAGTACTTTGGGTATATGCATACAAATGGAATTGTGGGTCATATAATAATTGTATGTTTAACTTTCTGAGGAACTGGCAAACTATTATTCAGTGTGGCTTCACTATTTTACATTACTGTCAGTAGTATGGGAGGATCCCAATTTTTCCACATTCTCATTTGTTATTGTCTGTCTTTTTAATTATAACGATCTTAGTAGGCATAAAGTAGTATCCCTCTGTGGTTTTCACTTGCATTTCCCTGATGACTAATAAGGTTAAGCATATCTTCACATGCTTAATGGCCATTTGTGTACCTGCTTTAGAAAATGTCTACTCAAGTATTTGGGCTGTTTTAATTGGGTTGTCTTCTTATTGTTGAGTTGAAAGAATTCTTTATATGTTCTGGATACCAGACTTTTACGAGACATATGGTTTGCAAATAGATGCTCCCATTCTATAGATTATGTTTTTTTGCTTCTTAATAGTGTCTTTTGAATAGAAGAGTTATAAATTTTGATGAAGTCTAATTTATCTATTTTTTTCTTTAGTTGCTGGTGCTTTATATGTCATATTTTTAAAAACCTTGCCTAATCCAAGGTCACAGATAGTTATATCTATGTTTTCTAAGAGTTTTATAGTTTCAGTTTGTACACTGAGTTATTGCTCCACTTCAAGTTAATCTTTGAATATGGTGAGAAGTAGGGATGCAAGTTCATTCTTTTGCATGTGAATAATAAGACATTTGGAGTCCCCAACCAAACGAAAGTTGGGTAGCTATACTAGTATCAGATAAAATTGACACTAAACCAGGAATTACTACTAGAGACACAGAGCAACACATCAAAATGATTAAGACTACAATATACCAAGAACAAATTCTATTTTTATATACACCTAATGGCATAACTTCAAAATATTTCAAACATAAATCAGTAGAGTTGACCAGTAGAATTAAATTGGTAGAATTTATTGATTAAAAGATCAATAAATAATTTTCCAACCATCGTGTCAGGCATTAACACACATCTCTAAGTAGAAACATATTGAAATTATGACCAACACAACTAATATCCTTTACCTCACATATATAGATTGAATACTTTACCTTAAAAGAACAGAATACACATAGAATATTTAGCAAAATTGACTAAATTCTGAAACATAAAGTAAGCCTTAATCAATTTCAAAGAACTTAAATCATTCAGAATAGTCATAGTCTCTGACCATATGATACGAAGCAAAAATTCAATAACAAAAAGATTATTAAACTTTATTCATGTGCCTTGCTAGATATAAGGTTAATTTTTCAAATGTATTGCCACAGAAAAACACCAAGACAAAACAGAGATTTGGGGTAGGGTATATTTTTCAGTCTCTGAATAAAGCAATATAGCATACTACTTGCAAACTTTATTTCCTGTTTGGAGGCAGAAACATTGAACATCTCCAGGGACTGTGCACTCAGGCACTCAGAGAATCATTTGGTTTCCAGGCTTTAGTGAAGAAGCAAATTTCAACCATAAGAAGAAATTCTATCATGCTCTGCCCTGGCCTGCTGTGGGCATTCGTGGTCCCCTTTGGGTTCAATACATATGTGCGGCCCCAAACATGGGACTGCAGTTTCCTCGAGAGTGGAGCTGCACAAATTGGAACTGGTGGAGTATTAAGTAAGAGGTAAGGGAAGTGGGGAAATGAAACACTATTTAATTATTTTATTTGTCCTTTTGCCATAAATTAATCTAGTCCTCATGACCCATCTGAGACATTTTAAGGGAAGCAACTCTGTTTTCTCCTTTTTCCCATAGGATCCAGCATGGCTGAGAAAGTAACCCAAGTTCAGACCACAGTAACTACGCAGAAAGGAGTAGCTGTGACCTCTGACTGCATGTATGAAACCAGATGGAATACGTACACTTTACACTGGCACAAGCAACCTCCCAGTGAAGAGATGGTTTTCCTTATTCATCAGGGTTATTCTAAGTCAAATGCAAAGCAGCATTGTTACTCTGTGAACTTTGAGAAAAAGAAAAGATTCGTCAACCTCGCCATCAATTACTTAAAACTGACTCAGCCAATTACTTCTGTGCTCTCAGGAATCCCACAGAAGTAGAAATGACAGTGGAAGATAAAAAAAAAAAAAAAAAAAAAAAAAAAAAACCCTTAGCACTCCATAAAGGAAGCCACCTGCTCAGGAGCTTAGGGAAAATGCATGAACCACAGACATGAAGAAGGCACATTAGCGGCACAGTTGAGACCTTATAATGTAAACATTCCTCTGTAAAAAATGTTTCCTTATTGAGTTTGTATCTCAAGCAGCATTCTTTCTTGAGATTTCCAAGTATTACGTTTCTATCTTGGGTTAAAGTAAATCACAAAGTGTATTAGTCAGGGTTCTCTAGAGGAACAGAACTAATAGGAGAGTTGTATGTTTGAAGGGGAGTTTATTAAGGAGTATTGACTCACACAATCAAAAGGTGAAGTCTCACAATAGGCTGTCTGCAAGCTGAGGAGCAACAAAGCTAGTCGGCGTACCAAACCCTCAAAAGTAGGGAAGCCGACAGTCCAGCCTTCCATCTGTGGTCGAAGGTCCGAGAGCTCCGGGCAAACCACTGCTGTAAGTCCAAGAGCCCAAAAGCTCAAGAGTCTGATGTTTGAGGGCAAGAAGCATCCTGCATGGGAGAAAGATGAAGGCCAAAAGACTTAGCCAGTCAAGTCCTTCCACATTCCTCTGTCTGCTTTTATCCTAGCCAAGCTGGCAGCTGATTAGATGGTGCCCACCCAGATGAAGGGTGGGTCGGCCTTTCCCAGTGCAGACTCAAATATTAATCTCCTGTGGCAACACCCTCACAGACACACCCAGGAACAATACTTTGCATCCCTCAATCCAATCAAGTTGACACTCAATATTAACCATCACACAAAGTGCTTTTTGAAATTGTTCCTGAACAATAAATAAGATTAAATGAACCTATGTATTTCATGAAATTCAGAAGCAGTTTGCTGATTCTCATCTTAAACTGTTGGATTTTCAGATTTGAAATAGCACTAAAAATCATTTTATCTTCCAATTTCAGGTTGATTTTGGCAGTTTTTATAACTATTATTTTATTTATTTATATATTTTATATATAAACAAGTTTCATAAATACATAAATTTATTTTATGTATTTTAATACATAAATACATGGTTTTTATTGTAATCAGATAAATAAGAAGGCAATTAATGTTTTGAAAGAAATGAATGACCAAAAGAAGTTTTGACTAGAACAAACTATGATTGTTAGAGATACAAAATAATTCTTGGGTGCTTCATAAGCTCAGCAGAAGGTGGGCTGAGAAACCAATTTATCCACCAAGGCAGGCATATTCCTTAATATGTGGTCAAAGGAGATAATAGAAAAAGAATATTCCGGAGGACTGAGCCAGAGAATGTAAAAAACAATGAGCAAAATAACTCCCTGTGTAGACTGCAATCAGAGTCACATCAAAGCAGGGTAGGGGTCTTCATAATAATCCAAGATGAACTAGGTATGTGCAGAAAATAAATAACAGTTTCTGTAACCCACTGAGATTTTGGAGTTGATTATTGTAGCAGAATAATCTAGTCACTCGACTTAATCTAAATACAGAGAAAAAAATGAGAAAATGTTTTCCCAATTTATTTTACAAGGCCAGCATGATTTTGATACTAAACCTGAATAAAGAAGTATTTTTGAAAAAATTATTATGGGATAATCTCACTCAATGAACATAAATTCAAAAATTCTAAACAAACTGTTAGTAAAAATAATTAGCAGCTTATAAAAAAGAACAACATATCACAAGCAAGTTGGGTTTTATATAATATTTATTTAACATCGTAAATGAATTAAAGTAATAATTCTCATTAATAAAAACATGATTTAATAATCTCAACAGTTACATAAAAGTTTTTAATAAAAATTAAATATTCATTCATAATAAAGAGATAAATTTATGGCAAATTGGGAATAGAAAAAAAAGTCCTCATTCTGGTAAATTATATGTATTACAACAAAGCAGACAGGAAACTTAATGAAAAATGTTGAATGCTTTATTTCAAGAAAGCCAAAGAAACACTATCCCTATTTAAAAAGTATACTGAGGGTCCTAACCAGTATTTAAGGAAAATAAAGAAATAAAAGTTTTAACAATTCGAAACGAGACTATAAATAACATTAGCCACAGATGGCATGACTGTGATATATACAATTCCAAATCATTTGCAAATATATATTACATTGATGAGTTTAGCTATGTAGTATTAAAAATTACATTTTATGTTCAAGCAACCAGAAAATTTAAATGAACTTTTAAAAACTATCCTTAAAATAGGTGGGGATGGGCTGGGCATGAAGGGTTACACCTGTAATCCCAGCACTTTGGGAGGCCAAGGTGGGTGGATCACGTGAGGTCAGGAGTTCAAGACCAGCCTGGCCAATATGGCGAAACCCCATCTCTACTAAAATTACAAAAATTAGCCAGGCATGATGGCACATGTCTGTAATCCTCTCCTACTCAGGAGGCTGAGGCTGGAGAATCTCTTGAACCTGGCAGGCAGAGGCTACAGAGATTACATAGCCGAGATTACGTCACTGCACTCCAGCCTAGGAGACAGAGCAAGACTCCCTCTCAAAACATAAAATTAAAAAAATAGGTGGGGATGATTAATGGGTACAAAAAAAATACAAAGAACGAATAGGACCTATCATCTGATAGCACAACAGGGTGTCTATAGTTAATAATCTAATTATATATTTTTAAATCACTAAAAGAGTACAGCTGGATTATTTGTAACACAAAAGATAAATGCTTGAGGGGATGGATATCCCATTCTCCATGGTGTAAACTTTTTTTTAAAAAAAACAGTCTCACTGCATCACCCAGGCTGGAGTGCAGTGGCGCCACCTTGGCTCACTGCAACCTCTGCCTCCCAGGTTCAAGTGATTCTGGGGCCTCAGTCCCCTGAGTAGCTGAGATTACAGGCAAATGCCACCATGCCCTGATAATTTTGTATTTTTAGTAGAGACAGGGTTTCATCATGTTGGCCAGGCAGGTCTTGAACTCTGACCTCAAGTGATCCTCATGCCTCAGCCTCCCAAAGTGCTAGGATTACAGGTGTGAGGCACATGCCCAGCCTCTAAGATGTAATTATGCATTGCATGCCTATATCAAGACATCTCAGGTACCCCATAAATATATACACCTACAATGTACCCATAAAAATTAAAATTAAAAAATAACATGTATATATCCTTAAAATATATCTTTGTTTTTGTTACATTTGCTTTTGGGTTCTTGGTCATGAAGTCTTTGCCTAAGCCAGTGTCTAGAGGGTTTTTCTGATGGTGTCTTCTAGAATTTTTATGGTTTTATGTCTTAGATTTAAGTCCTTGATTCATCTTGAGTTGATTTTTATATAAGGTGAGAGATGAGGATCCAGTTTCATTCTTCTACATGTGGCTAGCCAATTATCCCAGAACCATTTGTTGAATAGGGTGCCCTTCTCCCACACTATGTTTTTATTTGGTTTGTCAAAGATCAGTTGGCTGTAAGTATATGGCTTCATTTCTGGGTTCTCTATTCTGTTCCATTGGTCTAGGTGCCTATTTTTATACTAGTACCATGCTGCTTTGGTGACTATGGCATTATAGTATAGCCTGAAGTCGGGTAATGTGATGCTTCCAGATTTGTTCTTTTTGCTTAGTCTTGCTTTGGCAATGTGGGCTCTTATTTGGTTCCTTATGAATTTTAGGAAATAATTCTAAAACCCCAAAGTGACTGAAAATAATTTGATCTTTCTTAGAGAATTATGGTAGGAAGCTTTTTGCTGAGCCTCATCACTAGAGGGAGGTAGCACATCCAAAATAATCTATCTTTAGACCTGAAACACAAACCCTGAAAGATTGCTTACTGACTAGGTTCCTAGTTCTATGTAAAAGAGTTGACATATACAGTCACAAGAGGGAGCTGTTACAGCTGCAAATCCAAGCTCCTTCCAGGGTGAGAGAGGTTGTCATTGAGTTGTATAAGGAATTTATGTTCATTCTCTTTGTCACCTTATGCTTTATTATCTCTTTTTGAGTGTGTGCACAGTTTCGAAGACATGGTGAGCCCCTTCACAAATGCAGAACAGAAGTGACCCTGAATGGGAAAAACAGAGAAGTGATTGATACATAGCTCAATTTTAAACGGTGAAATATTTTTCACTATAATGGACTGACAAGCTTAGTTATTGTAGCAGAGATAATGAGTAATTTTAATTTTATTCCTTCCCATTTCTTTAATAAGCATTTTTGAAAATAACTAGAAAAACCCCTTCATAGTTACTTCTACCTCTCTTATCAAATGGCATCATTTGATTTCCCTCTCCAAACCTTTTCCCATTTCTTCCTTTCTCCTCAGTGTCCTCAATGTATGCCACTCCTAGGCATCATGAAGATGAGAAAGCATGTGTTAAAGAGGAGTTCAGGTGGCATAGAAATAGGGACCACTCAAGCCATTGGCTCCTGTCTCAAAACCAGAGGCACAGGCAATGTCTATCTAGAGGACACTTAGGACATTATTCCAGGAGCCAGTGTGGGAGACCTGAGTACCAGGAAACTTGGTTTTTAACCTGAGTTCTAACTTTATTCTTTCCTTTCACACTTAGCACAGCAATATGATACAATTACAAAATTACTTTTGTTATATATGTTGCAAATAACTTCTTTCATTGTGTCATTTGGTTTTCAATTTTGCTTATGGTAAGTTTTTTTTTTTTTTACCAGGAAGAAGTTTCTAACTGTTGAAATTAAATTATATGCTACTGCTTCTAAGACTTACTCACCATGAAGATGTGGATAGAAATGCTCTTCTTTCCCTTACAGCACAGGGCTCACATAGACTTCTTGGAATAAAGGGTATTTCTTACCAGCTCAATGGGTAGTCAAACCACCAATTAATGGTGGATTTTGTCTTTACCAAAATAAGAGATGGGTAATCCCATTGTGAATGGTTTTACTCCTTTAGATGTAGCCTACTTGAGTTCCAACCTTGAAAACGATCTTAATGGAAACTTTCTGAATTAAAGCTAGATTTAGAGAAAATATTCTTCCCCTCTTTTTAAAGTTTTATTTTTTAAATTAACAAATAATAATTGTATTTTATCTTCTTTTAAAATTTATGTTTAAACCTGGGGATGGGCTAGACCTAACCAGGAAGCTGCTCTGTCTTTAGCTGAGGTTTCTGGAGAGCACTCAAATTGAAACCTGCCTGGTGTGGGATGTGCGGTGGCTGCTGCTTTGTTGCTTGAGACCTCCCCCGACCTAGGATCAGACTCAGATTCTAAGTTCTGGGGCCTGGAACCTCAGTGTGCACTTGAACAATGAAGTTGGTGACAAGCATTACTGTACTCCTATATTTGGGTAAGTATTCTGGGCCTAAGAAAGGGTAGTTTTGTGGCTAAGGACAAAAGAGAGTTATCTGTTGTCTCCACGTCTTCTGCCATGATTTACCAATTGCTGGAAAGAATTTGTATCTATGTGTTTCTCAAGGGTGTCTGAGCATCAGTGTGAGGAGCTGGTCATATCCACTACTCAGAGAAGATTCCCCAGGTCTCACAGCTCTCAAGCTGTAAGGAGTTTTAGGTTCACTGAGCTCCAGGGTCATGGAAGATGGGAAATTGATTTTTGGCCTTGTGGCTCTGCATAGCTCAGGAACAAATAAATACAAGTAATATTTCTCTTGTCCTGTGCAACACATATAAAAATACCCAAATACGGAGTAGGGCAGGGAGGACAGTTCTGGAGCGGTGGTGAACCTGACCTTCAGATGTACCAAGAGCTGATGATCCAGAGCTAATCTGCTGTTTTTCAACCCCATAGGTATTAGGGGTGATGCTAAGACCACACAGCCAAATTCAATGGAGAGTAACGAAGAAGAGCCTGTACACTTGCCTTGTAACCACTCCACAATCAGTGGAACTGATTACATATACTGGTATCGACAACGTCCCTCCCAGGGTCCAGAGTATGTGATTCATGGTCTTACAAGTAATAACAACAGAATGGCCTCTCTGACAATCACTGAAGACAGAAAGTCCAGTACTTTGATCCTGCACCATGCTACCTTGAGAGATGCTGCTGTGTACTACTGCATCTTGAGAGACCACAGTGGGACAGATGGGGCTGCAGCTGTGCAATATCTCCCTGGTGGTGAAAGGGAAGGCATCTAATGAGGCCACTGCACAAGAAGGAGCAGAAGTTTAACAGAGGAAGAAGAAAATTTAAAGAAGAAAAGGGAAAGGAAGTAAAGAGGAGGTGGTAAGGAAATCAATGAGAGGATTAAAGGAATGAAGAAACTGAGAAAAAATAGCTAAGAAGTCTTGAAGAAAGGACTGAGAAGCTTGGCGAAGAAATGAAGAATCACAATTGGAATTCTGCAATGAAGAAGAAAGGAAATAAGAATTTTCCAGGACCCTTTCTTTTAATCAACTCTTGCTTTCCATGTAGATCTCACTATAAAAGATGAGAACCATCACCTGGTTGTCCCAAAGCGTTTCTTCATCTAACCCCAGGGAAGTGCCTGGGCTTTGAATATTATATTAGTCCTTCCAACCTCTCAATAATTGAAATGAATTTCAGAAATTGACTCATTTGCCCTTACGAAAAATTTGAAGTTTTATTTGTTACTCATCCATAGCACATACTCTTGGGATACAGATAATTTCTGGAAGGAAACAAGAAAGTGGTGGATATGTGAATATTGATTTCACCTTTTAAATCTATGTTGAAATATCTCTATTATTACACAAAAATACACAAATCTTTTTTCATTGTAAAAGATTCAAACTATTAAGTATGTGAAGTAAAACCTTAAAGACCCAAACTGACTGTCTCCATCTCCATCCCATTTTCTCTTCAATTCCTACAATAAACCATTTTGACAACTTTGAGTGTGTCCTGATGATCATACTTCTTTTCATTTACATGGATACTCACATAAATATCTACCCAATTTGATTACATAAATTGGATCATACCATGTGTATTTGTCTGCAACTTGCTTTTATTTTTATTTAAAAATGGTTTTTTGAGGTGTGTTCATACCAAGATACGTGTGTATGCATGTGTGTACAAACTGGCCTTATTCTTTTCAATATCTACAAATATTCACAGTATGGTTGTATAATAATTTTACTTACCTCACCTATATCATCGCTACATATATAAATATATATGACGTGTGTGTGTGTGTGTGTGTGTGTGTGTGTGTGTGTGTGTGTGTACATATTTCTCATAGATTCCTAGAAGTGGAATTACTGGATCAAAAGATATGCCTATTTTATATTTTTAGGATATTGAAAAGTCGCATTCCAAAATGGCTTTAACAATCTAACCCAAGCAGGAACATGGCAAAAATGTCTACTCTCACCGTTTCTATTCAACATTATCCTAGAGAATCTAACCAATGCAATGAGACAAAAAGAAAAAGGAAACTAGGCTTTACCTATTACAGATTTGTGAATTTTTCTTTTTTGGAGGATGGAGAATGAGACTGGTGTGCTATTTGAATTTTGCCCACAGATCTAATCTGGTATTTGCCTTTACTTTGGATACTTCTGTTCAATTTGTTTTCAAAAAATTGGAAGCTTTTTTGGAATAATTTTCAAGAGTCATTCCACATAACTTCTCCTAATAATGTTATGAGTAAATAGTAATTAATATATTCACCCAACAAATTAAATCTTTAATCTGTGCCAAATCCTATGTTGTACAATGAATAACATGGGCTTTGGGAACTGCCTTCAAATATGGGAAGAACAAAATACCACGGAAAACAAAAGGAATATAATAATTGAGAAAACAACACAGAAATAATTCTAAAAGCTCCAAAGTGACTGAAAATAATTCCATCTTTCTTACAGAATTGTGGTAGGAAGCTCTTTGCTGAGCCTTGTCCCTAGAGGGAGATAGCACATCCAAAATAATCTGTCTTTAGACCGGAAACACAAAACCCTGAAAGATTGCTAACTGACTTGGTAAAGGAAACCATATTTAACTTTTTAAAACGTAACTATCATTTTGCAAACAATAGAATTGTCTGTGTAGCAAATCCTATAGACAAAAAAACTACTGTAACCAATAAATGAGTTAGACAAAATTGCAAGATACAAGCTCAATATACAAAATAATGCTGCTTCTATACAGTAACACTAAACAAGCAGAATTGAAATTCATATATATATGCATATATATGCATAAAAAACTTTTAACAAAATTTTAGCAGACTGACTCTAACAATATATAAAAAGGATAATACATAATAATGAAGTGGGGTTCATCTCAAGAATGCAATTTATATGTATATAAATTTCAATTCTGGGCCAGGCACCATGGCTCATGCCTGTAATCTTGGCACTTTGGGAGGCTGAGGCAGGCAGATAGCTTGAGGCCAGGAATTCAAGACTAGCGTGGCCAACATGGCAAAACCCTCTCTCTACTAAAAATAAAAAATTAGCTGGGTGTGATGGCACACACCTGTAATCCCAGCTACTCAGGAGGCTGAGACACGGGAATCACTGGAACCTGGGAGGCAGAGGTTGCAGTGAACTAAGATTACACCACTGCACTCCAGCCTGGGCAACAGAGTAAGACTCTGTCTCAAATAAATAAATAAATAAATTTCAATTATGGTGTGTGTGTGTGTATGTGTATGAATACATTTGACAAAAGATGTCTAAGGCCTGTACACTAAAAGACACAAAAAAATTCTGAGATAAATTTAAGAATTAAATAAATAGAAAGAGTTATTGTGTTTGTGAATTAGAAGACTCATTAAGATTCTTTCCAAATTGACCTATAGATTCAATGTCATTCCAATCAAAATCCCAACAGAAATTTTCATAGAAATTGACAAGTGGGTCTAAGATTTATATGAAAATACCAAGGGACTATAATAGCAAAAAAAAAATTCTTAAAAAAAAAAACAAATTGAGGAACTTATACTACTGATATTAATACTTTTATAGTTACAATAATCAAGAGACTATGATAGTGATATAAAGATAGACAAATAGAACATTGGAACACAATAAAGGGTCCAATAGTAAGCCAACACATACATAGTTGATTTTCAACAAAAATACCACAGCAATATGTTATGAACTGAATATTTGTGTTCTTCCCTGCAAATTCATGTGTTGAAATCCTAACCCCCAGTGTGATGGTATTAGGAAGTAGGTTTTTGAGGAGGTGATCAGGTCATAAAAGTGTAGCCCTCTTGAATGGTATTAGTTCCCTTGTAAAAGAGACCCTAGAGAACTTTCTTGTTCTTTCTGTCACGTGAGGACACCACAAGAAGACTGCCGTCTATGAACCAGGAAGCAGGCCCTCACCAGACATGAGATCTTCCAGCACCTTGATCTTGGACTTCCCAGCCTCCAGAACCATGAGAAATAAATTTCCATTGTTTTAGTCATATAGTCTATGGTATTTTGTTATGGCAGCCCAAGCTAACAAATACAATCTCAAAATAAATATGCTGAAAGGAATCAGATGACAGAAAGCAGATACTGTATGTTTACATAAAACTCTAGAAAATCTATAGTAAGAGAAGGCAGACTAGAGATTGCCTGGGATTGAATAGGCCTTAGGATGATATATTGGAAAGGTATACAGAAAGGATTAACAAGGAACACAAGGAACAGAGACACAAGGAAACTTTGGGGAGTGGTGCATATGTTCTTTATTTTGTTTGTGATGATGATTTCACATTTGTATGACCATGTCAAAAATTATCATATTGGACCTTGAAAACATATGTAATTTACTATATGCAACGTGTACCTCAGAAAAGTAGTTTTTAAGAAGGCTCAAAACAAAAGCAGGCAGAGATAAATATTGAAAAATAATCACTCTGTATTATAGAGAGCAGAATTTTTTACTTTCTTTTAATTATGAAGGGCAAACTTTCTCAAGCATGTGAGGGTAACATATGTTATGAGATTATATTTTCTTTATCTCATAAGTGGCATATTTTATGGCAATAAATAGATCTATGTCATATATAAGTTAACTCCAGAAAACCTGTCCATTATTCGCATTTCTCAGTCTGGTCAAAGAGTGGCAGTGTTAAAAAAGTGTTTGAGTAAGATCGTACAGTGCTGAGCAAACAGGAATCCAGGTATGGCTTCTGATTGGTGTCATCTCCTGCACCAATGAGCAAAGTAACTTCTGCTGGGGAAGCCCATTCAGTAAAATCTGATTTAACTGTGTTTTCTAAGTAGCCAAGGGATGGAGACTGTTCTGCAAGTACTCCTAGGGATATTGGGGTTCCAAGCAGCCCGTGAGTATGTGGTTAGTCTGGGAGAATTGTGGGATGATGACAGCATCCTGAGGGCAAGAGTCGAGTCATCCTCCAACCTGGGAAGGCCTTTTTGAGAGCCAGATATATGTTAAAAAAAAAATGACAATACTTGGTTTTAATGTGACAATTTTGCTTCCTAGGGGGCATGGGGAGGGGGGGAGAAAAATCATCCCTACCATGACCATGAAAATTTTATGAGGGCCTTCTGTATTTTCTTTACATTGTCTTTTTGAACAGGGGTCACTAGCCAAGAACTGGAGCAGAGTCCTCAGTCCTTGATCGTCCAAGAGGGAAAGAATCTCACCATAAACTGCACATCATCAAAGACATTATATGGCTTACACTGGTACAAGCAAAAGTATGGTGAAGGTCTTATCTTCTTGGTGATGCTACAGCAAGGTGGGGAAGAGAAAAGTCATGAAAAAATAACTGCCAAGTTGGATGAGAAAAAGCAGCAAAGTTTCCTGCATATCACAGCCTCCCAGCCCAGCCATGCAGGCATCTACCTCTGTGGAGGAGACGCACAGTGATCTTCAGGCCTCTATCAGCTGTCTTGAAACCTGCAGCTGGGCCACATATGCTCTTCTGACATGGGGCTCCTGAGATGTGGCTGGGACCTTTGCCAATACATGAAGCCTCAGAACATTGCAATTGTCTTATTGGAAAAAAAAGGGGGAGGAGAGTAGGAATGATACAAGCGGGAACTATATCACTAATCCCAAATTTAATTTGACTTTATTGTCTGGTAGTTATGTTACTTTTTAGTAGGAACATCAAATTAGAACAAGAATGGCATGAATTTCAGTGATTTATGCAAGAACTACTCACGAATATTGTGTCCCTGTTGTGCCAAGGAACTTCTTTCCCTTTGCTATTTACCCACCTTGTTAATAAAAAGAAATTGTGCATTGTTTGACAGATTCTTTGTCACATATTAACATTGTACCAAGAGTATTAGAATACCCATACTGAGGAGTCATGGGCAGTAGTTTTTTTCTAAGTTAGTAGTATAGATATGGAAAAAGACAAATGTTTAGATAGATAAATAGGTGATAGATTATAGGTAGCCAGATTATTAGATAGATAGATAGATAGATAGATAGATAGATAGATAGATAAAGAGATAGATAGATAATAGGTAGATTAGATAGATAGAGTGAGCTAGAGAGAGGGGAATATATTAATAAATACCTAATGCAGTCTTAGACTGGCCTCCACTTCTCTTCTCATTGTGCTTTTATTCATATTCTATTCTCAGTATTCTTCTGGCCACTCCAAATTATCATCTTAAAGAATGTTTCCCAGTTGTACCAGTATGAAGTGGAGAAGATCTTACCTTCATCATCCACTCCACATTAGACTAATGCTGGCCTAACGTGGGTTTTTAGAAGTATTAAACTGATACTGAATAACCGATAAGATCATAGGTTAGAGAGAAATAATTCACATGTTTCTTAAACGCTATGTGATATTGACCAATAACTTTAACCTTCCAAGTCTCTATTTTCCTTCTGTAAAGATGATACAATCATATTATTTCATTCATATGTTCTTGTCAGGATGAAGTAAGGTTATAGATTATATACATTAAGTATCTGGTATATTACAAGCCCTCAATATTTGAAGTAGCATTTTTACTATTAATCAAACAATGATAATCTCAAGTAAGTCAAAATTCTCAGATAAAAGTAGGGAAGTTGATCAACATGATACGGCTCCAACCTAACTAGGAGATGTTCTATTCTTTAAATTTAGAAAAGAAAGGAGGAATATAATGGTCTCCTGTCATCAGAAACTGCCTAGTGACCTGGTTTCAAAAGAAATTTCACGTAAAATGGGAATGATCATTTATGTTGGCCAAAGTCAGGGAAGATTTTTAAAAATCAAGTTGAATCAGATTATTTTCTGTTTTAAAGAAATGTTACCTATACCGCCCACTGAGAGAAAAGTTTGCTAAAATAACCAGGAAAGAGAGAAAAGAGAGAAGCCCGTGAAAGAAAATGTTTGGCAACGTGATAAGAGGAAAAGTAGGCAGGAAAGAAGAACATAAGTTTCTGATTTTCATGAAATGTTCCGAGTAAAGTGACACTTACCTGTGTGTGTAAATATGCATGTACATACACAAATCTCAAACTAAAGAGTGTACATATTTGCATTTTAACCTAAAATCAAATTTTTCTAATTGGGAAATAATATAAAAATATTGTCTCCAATAGAATGCTAAGAATATTAAGGATTGAAAGTATAAAGATAAATAGTCATAAGGATGTTTAAAGATTAACCTGCCATGTCGCACAAGACTGGTAAACCAATGTTATCAGGAGAAAGACACAGTTAAATTCACAGCAGCGTCTTAGGTCAGCCTAAGCAAATACGTTATATGACATGCAACTTACCCTTCTCCTCTTTCTTTCTCCCCCATCAAAAGCCAATTTCCTATTCTATAATCCACCTTTTCCAGTGATTCTGCCTCAGAATGTCTAACAAACTGAACAAGGCTGAGCTCCAGACGTTGGTTTTGATTCTGGGCAGCAGAAATTTCCCTACGGGACAAGATGCCAGCATGACTTTTCCTAGTGTGCAATGAGCAGGACCAGCTCTGTCTGCCTCCTTAGGGATAGCCCCTGATAGGAATGCTGGGATTAAGTAAGTGGAAAGAGTGAATGATTAGAACAAAGAGGGCAGGACCCAAGTTTTTTTTACCTCCTGACTTGAGTGTACGGTTTAGTTCCTTTTCTAACAACTCTTGGCAATTCCATTATAAATCAGGTGAAAGAATTAGTCTAGTTTTTGTTTGTTTATAGGGCCTAACATGTCCCAGAAAGCCAGTTAATTCTAATCAGCACTATCTGGACAGTAAGGGAGATTGTGAACTCAGTTTTCTTACAGGACATAGGTATTATAATTATTATTGTGGTAAAAATGGCCTCCTAGCAGGAAGATAATTTTTTTGTGCGCTTTGGGAATCGCCCAGAAGTTTTCCACTGCAAAAACCAATGAAATAAGGAACAGATATTTTCTAAACCTTCAGTAAGTGGCTAAATCTATCAAGCTTATCTATTCACCCCCATAGTGAGAATACCTTGCAATATGTGTTTGTGCTATTCTTATAGATACCACAGTCAGAAAAAAAAGGGGGATGGATTAAAATATGCAGAAAAAAATTGCCACATTCTGTGCTAATTTTAACCCCATATAAATGCTGTCTTATAAGTAGATCTATTAAATAGGGCCATCCATAGCCACAGCCTTTCATATTTTAAGTAAATATCATAACATAAGATTTTCATCAGAACACTTGTCTCCAATTTCTAGAGCGTTTTGTTACTCTTGCCACTACCTTAGTAAGACTTTAGTGTGCCAGATATGAGCCTGCTAGATTTAAGTCAAATAATTATTTATTCTTATGCCCACTTCTCAACCGTGTTGATCAAATTCATAAAAGAAATCTTAGCCTTAAATTCCTTACTTCACTTCCTTGTCTTCACTTCCTCTGGAACCTAGTCTATTATGCTGCAGCCTTGACAACTTGCCAAGACAAAAAGTTGAGAGTTACAATAGTAGGAGGAAGAGCTACAGAGAATAAACAGAATGAGAGAGTATAAAATATGATTAAATTTAGTTCCAGAAAGAGAGGAGAGAGGTGAATGAAGCAGAAATATATGAAAAGATAATGAACAGTTTTTAAAAAAGGGACGAAAGACATCAATTCACACTTCAAGAAGACAAAAGCATTCCTGGGCAATTTATATAAAAAGAAGTGTGGTGTGTGTGTATGTGTGCGTGTGTGTGTGTGTGTGTGTGTGTGTGTGTTCAGAGTAAAACAGCAGAGAATCTTAAATCAAGAAAAAAAAATCTTAAAAATCAGAGGGGGAGGGAGAAAAAAGACTGTCTTCAGGGAAGTCAATTGAGAGCTGACTTCTCAAAAATAACCGTGGAAACCAATTGAGACTGGAATTACATTTCCAATGTGCAGAGAGAAAATAACTAACATCAAATTTCGTATAAAACAGAGCAATTCTTTAAAATAAGAAATGAAAGCATTTAAGAGAAAATCTGCAGAATTTAACAGTATATTTTCTCTAAAGGAAACTCCACAAGTAGATGGAAAGGATGAGGGCCTGGATTATACCTCACCTACCACCTGTGTAGTTGTGCTCAAAGGACAGAACCTCTTTGGGATGGTTTCTAAATTTCAAAATAAAGATGATGTATTCTCAGCTAGTCTCACTGTATTTTATTAATTGAAACACCACATGTGAAACAGAAGACTGTAATGCAAATGTAAAGAGATTCATTACTAAAACCTTAGGCCAAGCTTTGGATGTTCTTAAAAGGGCAATGGCAGGAATGAGAATGGGGAAAATGATCTATCGTCAGTGAGTTGTAGGACTTAGAGAAAGCCTCAAGGGCTGCCATGTGTTTTATCGTGTCCTGAGAAATAGGTTTACAAATATTAGCACCTCCTTACTGTGCTGGATAATTCTATTCTGATTCCTCCAGCAGTTTGTGAGACCCCCTATGTGTAGAGTGGGTATGTAAAGGGGAAACAAAGGGTTTTCCACTCTCAACAACCACATGCCTCACCTGTTCTTGCTGCCTGCAAGCTGCAGCCACATCCAGTTGGCTCTCACCTCCCAAATAGCTTCAAAGAGAAGCAAATCATATTCAACAGATTTTGTGGCAGAACTCATCCTGCAGACTTTTTTAAAAACGTGTTTTATCTTACTGCCTTTGATAAAAGTTCTGAACCCAGGGCCAGTTTCCATGGTAGCCGAATTTGGACATATGAAAAATCTGCCTTTAGTCTCTTGCCATTCCTTCACCATTGCCTCCCACCTATTCTACTGCTCCTGCTTTTTACCCATGCCCTAGTAGTATTCTGTGACCTTTTAATACTCTGTTAGCCTGCCCAAAGCCTGATATTTCTAGTCACTGAATTGCTGTCCAGAATCTTCTCCTACACTGTTAAGTAGATATATATCTCTCCACTCAATCTCTAAAATAAAGTGGTTTATAGCCTAACTTATATCTCAATGTAATGTTCTAGGTTAGGTCTCCCTGGACTGTTTGTATTTGAAAAAGAGATGTTAGAGGAGATTCCAAGAAAGTCTCCTCAAAGATACATTCTCAGTTACGGTGACCGTAGGATAGAAAAGATGTTTTTATTGTAAAATATTGTTTCCCACACTTCTCAGCCATAGTGTAGGCTGCCAGTGTTTGGTCAGTTCCCATCAGCAGGGACGCAGGCAACATACTGTCAGCAATTCTTTTTTTTTTTTTTTTTTTTTTTTTGAGATGGAGTCACGCTCTGTCACCAGGCTGGAGTGCAGTGGTGCGATCTTGGCTCACTGCAATCTCCGCCTCCTGGGTTCAAGCCATTCTCCTGCCTCAGCCACCTGAGTAACTGGGATTACAGTCATGTGCCACCACATTCTGCTAATTTTGTATTTTTAATAGAGACAGGGTTTCACCATGTTGGCCAGGATGGTCTCAATCTCCATGTCAGCAGTTTTTAAAACATATGTTTTTATTCCAATTCATGTAGAAAGATAACATAATTCAGAGGAAAAATTAAAGATTCTATTGCCTGACCATACATAGAATAATATTCTATTAACTATACCTTGTCTATGTTTAGATACACAAAGACTTACCGTTGTTACAATTACCTACAGTATTCAGTACAATAACATCCTGTGCAGGTTTCTAGCCCAGGAGCAATAGGCTACATCACATAGCCTATCGTGTAGCAGACTATACCATCTACACCAGTACGCCCTTATAATGTTTGCACAATGTCAAAATTGCCTAATGATGGATTTCTCAGAACTCCTGCAGTTGAGCAAGGCATTACTATATCAGCAAAACTTCTACATGAAAGAATAGGCAGAGGAACTAGTGTGTCTAAGAAAACATGAAAATTGAACTGTCTCAGAGGCAGCATAGTCAAAACAGTAACGGTGTGTAATCTTAGGTATCACTCAAATACTAGTCCTCCAACCTCCAAACTGGATAACGTTGGACATGTGACTGAACTTAGATTCATCTAAAAAATGAATAACATCTATTGCCTAAAGTGGTAAAGAATCCCATATACTATGGGACTTAGGATTGTTTAGGATTGCTAAGGATCGCTTTGGCTATTCAAGCTCTTTTTTGGTTCCATGTTAATTTTAGAACTGTTTTTTCAAATTCTGTAAAACTGATGCTGGTAATTTGATAGGAATTACATTGTATCTGTATATTGCTTTGAGTAGTAATTTTCATGATATTGATTGTTCCAATCCGTGAACATGAAATTTATTTTATTTGTTGTATCATCCGTGATTCCTTTCATCAGTGCTTTGCAGTTCTCCTTGTAGAACTTTCATCTCTTTGGTTAAATGTATTTTAAGTATTTTATTATTTGTATGTGTGAATATCATAAACGGGATTGAGTTTTTGATTTTTTTCTTAGCTTGGTTGTTATTGGTGTATAGAAATGCTACTAATTTTTGTATGTTGATTTTGTATCCTGAAAGTTTACTGAAGTCATTTATCAAGTCTAAGCATCTTTCAGAAGACACGTTAGGGTTTTCTAGGTATAAGATCATGTCATCAGTAAATAGATATATAATTTTAGTTTCTCTTTTTTAATTTGGATGCATTTTATTTCTTTCTCTTGCCTGATTGCTCTGCCTAGGACTTCTGGTAATATGTTGAATAGAAGTGGTGAGAGTGGGCATCCTTGTCTTGTTCCTGTTCTTAGAGGGAATGCTTTCAAATTTTCCGCATTGGGTATGATGTCATGGATGGCTCTTATTTGTCACAGTTGTTTTTTTTTTTTTTTTTTTTTTGAGATATGTTCCTTTGATGCCTAGTTTGTTTAGGGTTTCTATCATAAAAGGATGTCAGTTTTTATTGGATGCTTTTTCTGCATCTATTGAGATGACCACATGGTTTTTGTTTTTAATTTTGTTTACATGGTGAATCACATTTATTGATTTGCATATTTTGAACATAGACCAATGGAACAAAATAGAGAGCCCAGAAATAAAACCATATACCTACAACCAACTGATCTTTGACAAAGTCAACAAAAATACACAATGAGGAAAGGACATCCAATTCAATAAATGGTGCTGGAAAAACTGGATAGCCATATATGGAAGAATAAAACTGGACTGGATGCATATCTCTCACCATATTAAAAAATTAAGTCCAGATAAAATAAAGACTTACATGGAAGACCTGAAACTACAAAAATCCTGGAAGAAAAACTAGGAAAAATTCTTCTGAAAATTAGCCTAGGCAAAAAAATTATGACAAGATCTCAAAAGCAAATGCAACAGAAGCAAAAATAGACAAGCAGGACTTAATTAAACTAAATAGCTTCTAAACAGCAAAAGAAATAATCAACAGTATAAACAGACAACCTACAGGATGAGAGAAAATGTTTTCAAACTATCAACCAACAAAGGACTAATATCCTGAATCTATAAAAAACTCAGACAACTCAACAAGAAAAAAACAAATAACCCCATTAAAAAATGGGCAAGGGACATGAACAGACATTTCTCATAAGAAGACATACAAGCAAGCAGCAAGCATGTGAGAAAATGCTCAGCATCACTAATCATCAGAGAAATGTACATCAAAACCACAATGAGATGCCATCTCACACCAGTCAACATGGCTATTATTAAAAAGTCAAAACACAAACAGATGTTGCCAAGAATATAGAAAAAAAAAGAGAATGCTTATACACTTTTGGTGGGAATGTAAATTAGTACAACATCTATGGAAAACAGTATGGAGATTTCTCAAAGGACTACAAATAGAACTAACATTCGACCCAGCAACACCACTACTACCCAAAAGAAACAAAATTGTTATATCGAAAAGACATCTGCTCTTGTATATTTATCACAGCACTATTTACAATAGTAAAGTAATGAAATCAACCTAAGTGTCCATCAGTGTAAGATTGGATAAAGAAAATGTGGTGTATATACACCGTGGACTACTACACAGCCATAAAAAAGAATAAAACCATGTCTCTTGCAGCAAGATGGATGGAGCTGGAGGCCAGTATCCTAAGTGGAATCACTCAGAAACAGAAAATAATATACTGCATGGTCTCACTTATAACTGGGAGCTAAACAATGGGTACACACGGACATACAGAGTGAAATAACAGACAGTGGAGATTCCAAAAGGGGGAATGATGGGAGGGTTGAAAAGTTACCTGTTCAGTACAGTGCTCCCCATTCAGGTACACTAGAAGCCCAAACCTCACCATTATGCAATATATCCATATAACAAACCCATACACGAATGCCCTGCCTCTTAATAATAGTAATAATAAAGATTAAAATTATATGCTTGCCTAAGGCACTTACAATGAACAGGGTTTGCAGGACTGGAAGGTGCTCTGTGTAATTCAGGAAGTGAGTAAGGGGTCAGTGAATATAAAAGCCTAGGACAATATTATACACTGCTGTAGACTTTATGAACACTATATACTTAGGCTATAGTAAATTTATTTAACAATAATTTCATTTTCTCAAGAATAAATTAACCTTACCTTACTGTAGCTTTTTTTACTTCATAAAATTTTAATTTTTTTAACATTTTGTCTCTTTCATAATAACTTGAAACACAAACACATTGTACAGCTATACAAAAGGATTTTCTTTTTTATATCCTTATTTATATCCTTTTTAATATCCTTATTATTTTTCTCTATTTCTAATTTTTTTCTATTATTTAAACTTCTACACTAAAAACTAAGACACAAACACACATATTAGCATAGGTCTTCACAGAGTCAGGATCACCAGTATCAACGTTTTCCACCTGCACATCTTGTCCCACTGGAAGGTCTTCAGGGGCAATAACATGCATCAGCTGTCATCTCCTATGATAGCAACGTCTTTTTCTGGAATATCTCGTGAAGGACCTACCTGAGGCTGTTTTACAGTTCAGTTCTTTATAAGTAGAAAGAATATACTCTAAAATAACTATTAAAAGTATAGTATAGTAAACACACAAACAGGTATTACCATTTATTATTATCATCAAGCACTATGAACTGCACAAAATTGTATGTACTATACTTTTATATGATCAGCAGTGCAGTATGTTTGTTTACACCAACAACACCACAGACATGTGCGCAATGAATTTGTGCTACAATTTTACGATGGCTCTAATGTCACTAGGTGATGGCAATTTTTCAGCTCCATTATAATCTTATGGGAGTACTGTCGTGAATTGTTGATGGAAATATCATTATATGGTGCGTGACTGTATAATAAAACCTGTTCCAGTTTGGACCATTGGCCAGAGACACCAACAGACACAATGTAATCAAGATGTAGACCCCAATGTCAGCCTTCTAGACACAGATGAAACAACACCCAACTTAGCTCAAGAACACTTTCTAAAAGCAGGAGGCTCCGGTTCATCAATCTGTGGGAACGAGGAGAACCACAGTAAGTGCAGAGGAAAATCATTATCTCTGAACTTGTCAGAAGAAAAAACCCATGAAGGATTGCTTTTGAGAACTTGAATTCTGGGGAAGGCCACTGGAGGCCACAGCCACTCCAGAAATATGGAGGCCACTACTTCCCGACATGTGGTGAGTCCACATCTCCACTCACTTCCTGTCACTAGGTGTCACTTGAACAAATTTTCTCACATCCTGGCCAGTCACCTGGAACCTGGAGGCAGGTCTTGCTTTGCACACACCTCTGTCAAAATGCGTATCAGACAATTACGTTATGGACTGAATGTCTTAGGTGTTACGGAGTAGGTGTTATGGAGTGAATATTTCTGGATCCTCCAAAGCGCACTCTCTCTTTCTCTCTCTCTCACACACACACATATATACCCCAAGGAAAGGCCATGTGATATCTTAATTTTTAACTTCCAGCCTCCAGAACTGTGAGTTAACAAATTTCTCTTCGTTAAGTCACCCAGTGAGTGGTATATTGTTATGGCAGCCCAAGTAGACTAATACACTAGGTTATTCTGCTCCTGACCCAACTTACTGAGCTAGACCTTCTTTGGTCCCCACATCTCTCCCCAGGGACACTGTATGAGGCCTGGAGCTGTGTCAATTTTCCTGTACTCAAAAGTAGTGCCCTCCTGTATTTACTTCTTGTTTGTTTTATTGGAGTTCCTGGTAGGTATCTTCCTTCTCTTTGAACTGTAAATAGAAATAATCCTCCTTTTTGAAGTAGGATTTTCTTACTGAACAAGCTTATTAGAATAATTTCCTACCATTGATCTTCTGGCATGGCAATTTCAATTAAAAGATCATTTGAATAATTATGTTAGAATACACAGCAGCTATATTTCTTAGGTTAGTGTAGTTTGCAAACAAAAGGCATATATGTTTTCCCAGTAACCTCAATGTGTGTGTGTGTATGTGTGTGTGTGTGTGTTTTAATTTCCCTACAAATCACTGCTAACAGCCAAGGAAAGTGAGGCTATATTCTTGAAGGTCTGGGAGATATAGTCCCCTGTATGTGTATGACATTTGTTTGAAATCTCATGTACTATATTTAAAATTCATGTTACTTTCTATTATGTAATATATTCTCATTTGTTTCAATACACACAAAATACTGTAAATTGATTATTTAAATGTATGCCATGTTCATCCCAGAGCTTAATGTCACCCTTTATACATTCATACACTACTACTTAGCTTATTCTTCTTAAGGAGAGAGAAATGTATTGCCAGTATTCTCAATAGGGACACTTTCAAGGCTGAGACAGCAGGGCTCATGAAGAACTGGAACAATATAAACCATTGCTGAGACTGTAATAGCAACCATAATGACCACAAGGAGGCAACAGATCTAACGGTAATGGAAAAACACAACCTTTAGAAATCGGTGAGCCCAGCCTGTAATCCCAGCACTTTGGGAGGCCGAGACGGGTGGATCACGAGGTCAGGAGATTGAGACCATCCTGGCTAACACGGTGAAACCCCGTCTCTACTAAAAAATACAAAAAACTAGCGGGGCGAGGTGGCGGGCACCTGTAGTCCCAGCTACTCGGGAGGCTGAGGCAGGAGAATGGCGTAAACCCGGGAGGCGGAGCTTGCAGTGACCTGAGATCTGGCCACTGCTCTCCAGCCTGGGCGACAGAGCGAGACTCCATCTCAAAAAAAAAAAAAAAAAAAGAAAGAAATCAGTGAGCCCCTGTCATCTCTGTGCCTCCCAAGTGCCATTAAGAGAATATAGAATTAATGCATTTTTTATCAGAATTAAAGTGTTTTGCTGTTTTTTTTTTTTTTCCAAAAATAAGTGATTTTATTTTTATTTGGTAGAGAGCAGCAATTCATTTTAGGTAACATGCCACCACATAATAGGAATAGAGAAGGTAAGAAAGGTAAATATACACACAGAAGTAAGTCATGGGTAAACCTAAACAACTAAGAAAATAATTAGCAATGAAATTAAAAGGAGAAAAATGCCCAGGGAAGCAGAAATAGATTTTCCTGCTCTCCTACGTCTAAAGAACACAATGAGATAACAAAACACAAACACTAGTAGATGGCAGAAGCTATTTACCTAAATCAGGATTGAAGCTAGGAGGCATAGCTTAGGCACTCGGTCCAGATCCCAGGCATTTGAAACTCCAAGTTGCAGAATCAATTTTAACCTTAAAAACCAAACTTCTTCGAAATTCCATTCTGTAAAAGTGAGATTGGCTACTATTCAGTTTTATTCGCTTCTTAAAGAAAAGTCAGAATGTTCCTACCACTGTGTTGATAAGCAAAGGTAACATTGCCTCCATCAGGGGCTTTTTCTCTTTTATTTATGTCTCTGCCTTTTATGTTAAGGGATTCTTTTTAATGTCTAATGATCCTGGGATGCTCATTGAAACTTAGTAGGATATAAATCTGAGATTCAAGCAAAGAAAAATAGCTCCAGTTTCTATTTTTAAATACTTCTTCACTTCACTCTCGACTAAGCCTGACAGCCCAGAATTTCATGTTATTTATTCAATATCTTCAGAAAAATAGTCTTTTTTCCACAAAAGTGGTTGGAAAGGAGTGGACACCTGACTATTCCAGGTGAAATGGGAAATCTGAGAGTATAACCGCACTTTATTCAATTGTACTTTGTGTTTTCTGTATAAAGTCTCCTACTCCTACCCTCTCTCTGATCTTCTGAGGTACCAGGTATCCTCCTTACTGAGACTTTTGGTGCACCTTCGTTTCTGTTGGCATTTGCCTCTGTGGGCCCTTAGAATTTGTCTTTCTTCAGTTCATTTAAGTCAGTCACCACTTGTTCATTCACTTGCATTTTCCAAAACATCTCCCATGCTGTTATCCTTTGCCTGTTCTATGTGTCCTTTGGGGTTCATAACTTTTAAAAACAATTTTACTCTCATTTCACTAGGTACTCAGAAAGGAACAGAGAAGTATGTTTCCAATTCACCATACTTAATTATCAGTCTAGCTTTCACTGATATTTCAGAGCAATCACAAGGTGCCCAGGGGCAGAGTTCCCATCTGTCTTGTTCACGTCTCTATATTTCTCTAATATATGGTGAATACTCATTAAGTGTGTTCATCAAGTGAAAGGGAGAAATAGGAAGAAACTGAAAAACTGGCATGAAAGGACAAAAATTTAGCATTTCACCACAGGGGGGCAGTGTCTCTATTCATAGCTAACCTTCAAGGTTAGCTCAAAACCCTGGGAAAACATCTGATAAGAGATCCGATTGGCTGATATCTGGAACAGAGATTTAAATTTCATGGTAGTGTTTTTAGTGTCACTCTAAGCTCAAGGGAGTTTCTTGAAGCAAAAAAAAAAACCATTCAGGAAATAATTCTTTGCTGATAAGGATGCTCCTTGAACGTTTATTAATAATCTTGTGGATGCAGCTGACATGTGAGTCTTGGGAGTTTCTGACTCTTCCTTAGCGAATTCTAAAGGGGAGGAAATTCTGTGAGAACAGGTGAGGCTTTATCGGAGACTATGAAAAGAGGACTACAGAAGGAAAAAAGCTAGAGAAGGAGGAAGGAAAGGAAAGACATGGATGCAGGGCTGGGAAGTTTGGGGATAGAGCGTCCAACACAGCTCTGAAAAAGGTGATCTAAAGATAACCTTAACCACTTTCTTTTCTCTTTCTAAACAGGGGTCAGCGGTCAACAGCTGAATCAGAGTCCTCAGTCATTGTCTGTCCAGGAAAGAGAGGATGTCTCCATGAACTGCACTTCTTCAAGCACATTTAACACCTTTCTATGGTACAAGCAGGACCCTGGGGAAGGTCCTGTCCTCTTGATGGCCTTATTTAAGCCTGGTGAATTGACCTCAAATGGGAGACTGTCTGCTCAGTTTGGTATAACCAGAAAGGACAGCTTCCTGAATATCTCAGCGTCCGTGCCTAGTGATGTAGGCACCTACTTCTGTGCCGGGCAACACAGTGCTCCCCAAGCACCTGCAGCCTGTACTCAAACTTGCAGCTGGAACTCCAGTCTCTATGCTGTCTTCAGATCTTAGTCCTCTTGGCACGAAATGTGATTATGCATGCCACCTTTGCCCCTGTCATTCCATTACTACAAACTCTCCTTTATCCAAGGATTCGTCCTCCAAAGATTGTGCTCTTTGCTTGATAAACTTGCCCCTCTGAATTCATTTTTAGTGTATGTAACAGATTTTCTTAGTTATTTCTGCCATGATATGAGGAGAATTGATCAATACACAAATACAGTAGAAGATTTTAGTAAGTTTCTCTTTTAAAATGGATGATATCAATAAAGTAAAAATGAGAGTCCAGAAATAAATCCATAAATCTATGGCCAATTTATTGCAACAAGACCATTCAATGGGAAAAGAATAGTCTTTTCAACAAGTGACGCTGGGACCACTGGACAGCCACCATTTGATCTCTACCTCACACATGTACAAAAGTTAACTCAAATGGATTAAAGACCTAAATGTAAGATCTAGAAGTACAAACACTTAGATGAAAACATAGTTGTAAATCTTGGTGACCTTGAACTATGCAACAATCTCTTACATACAACACCAAAAAAAGCAACCAAAGGAAAAATAGATAAATTGGGCTTTATCAAAATTAAAATCTTTGTGCATCAAAATTCACAAAATTTTCCACAAAGGAAAATGAAAAGATAACCCACATAATAGAAGAATATATTTGCAAGTCAAGTATATCTGATAAGGATTTAATATCAAGAATATATATTTTAAACTCTTACAACTTACCAATAAGATAAATGCCAATTTTAAAACGGTCAAATGATTTAAACCGTCATTGCTCCAAAGAAGACACACAAATGGTCAAAAAGTATGTAAAAAGATGCTCAACATTATTATTCATTGGGAAAATGCAAATTAAACTAAAATGAGCTGCCACGTCACACCCACTAGGATGTTCATAATTTTTTAATAAGGAAGAAGAAAATAGAGAAATGGAAGATTCTAAGTGTTGGTAAGGATGGGGGAAATTGGAATCATCATCCACCGCTGGTAGGAATGTAAAATAGTACAGACATATTAGAAAATAGTTTGGCAGTTTCTCAAATGACTAAACACAGAGTTACCATTTGACCCAGCAATTACAGTCCTAGATATCTAATTAAGAGGTCGAACATGTGATTTATTTCATTGGACAGAACCACATCATATGGCCAGCACTAATTGCAAGGGAGGTTGAGAAAGGGAACATTTAATTTGTCTAGCCTCTAAAAAAGAGATGAGCATGAAAGATATCGATTGCGGATAAGTGTTGGTTTAACTATCCAAAAACATCTGCCACATCATACAAGGTCCTCATTCCCCAGAAGAGACTCTGATGATACATCTTGATATTCTTATTACTGTTATTATCCTAACAGCATGTGCCAAAGGAAGCTGAAGTCTGTTAAGAGCTCTACAGAGCTGTTCAAATGTAGTATTGGTTTTGCTCCAAAAAATACACTGTAGGTTTTCTTCCTTGCAAATGTTCTGCGGGAAATCAGTATCTCTCAAGAGGCATCAGCTGATGTTTCAGAGGAAAGATGGTCCACTGCCCCTGACAGTGATATGGGCAGTTCCAGGCAGTTCTTAAAGCTAGCCGCTTTAATGTGTCACAGAGATCATCATGTTCTTAAACGTCAATACGGAATTCACTTCCCTCTCCCTAAGAAGCAGTCCCCTGAAGACCCAGCACAATATTTCCATGGGTCCCACATGTGCATATGACATAGCCCTCAAAATCCTAGGAATGTTTTAATTGAGGTAATACTTTTACAGCTATTTATAGGATCTCCAGTACTATTCTTTTCTCAGGAACTTAAAAAATGGGTATTAGCTAACCATGGATAACCATGTTTTCTTCTCCCTTCCCCATTCCTGTTCAGCTGTGTGTAGGCAAATCTACCATCCCAACTTTCTCGGTGTTGAAGCCATGGTTTATTTTATAGCAGGCTTTCTATTTTATGTTATTTTTAACTTTTATTTCAGGTTCAGGAGTACATATGCAAGCTTGTTATGTAGGTAACCTGCATGCCACGGGGGTTTGGTGTACGGATTATTTCGTCACCCAGGTAATAAGGACAGTACCTGATAGGTTTTTCAATACTCACCTTCCTCCCACCCTTCATCCTCAAGAAAGCCTGGGTGTCTGTTGTTCCCTTCTTTGTGTCCATGTGTACTCAATGTTTAGCTCCCACATATAAGTGAGAACATGTGATATTTGGTTTTCTTTCCTGTGTTAATTTGTTTAGAATAATGGCCTTCAGCTCCATCCATGTTGCTGCAAAGGACACGATCTCATTCTTTCTCATGGCTGTGTAGCATTCCATGGTGTATATGTATCACATTTTCTTCATCCAGTCTACCATTGTTGGGCATTTAGGTTGACTCCGTGTTTCGTTAATGTGAATAATGCTGCGATGAACATAGGTGTGCATGTGTCTTTCTGGTAGAAAATTTATATTCCTTTAGGTTTATACCCAATAATGAGATTGCTGGGTCAAATAATAATTCTACAGAAGGCTTTCAAATTGTGGGCTAGTATTGAAGGTAAAGATTGCTTTATTCATTTCTGTATGCTCCTCTGTTCCTGGCACAAACAAGACAGTCAATTAAAAATGTTTACATGAGAGGCCGGGCTCAGTGACTCACACCTGTAATCCCAGCACTTTGGGAGGCCAAGGCAGGCAGATCACAAGGTCAAGAGTTCGAGACCATCCTGGCCAACATGGTGAAACCCCGTCTCTATTAAAAATACAAAAAAAAAAAAAAATTAGCCGGGCGTGATGATGCACACCTGTAGTCCCAGCTACTTGGAAGACAGGAGAATCACTTGAATCCAGGAGGCAGAGGTTGTAGTGAGTCGAGATCACACCACTGCACTCCAGCCTGGTGACAGAGTGAGACTCTGTCTCAAAAAAAAAAAGTTATACATGAATTAAGGGGCAAGATGCTAATTAATTCTCACATCTGTGCCTCTGTGCCACCCAGAAATGCAGAAGGGGGCTTATAACCAAAAAACTGTGGGTAAAATGATCTGACCTTCATGGGGACAGTATAAACTATATTCATAAGCAGTAATAGAACATGGCATTATTTACTTTATTGTGGTGTTGTCACATCATCAATCTCTTACTTCATGTTTCCGGATTTTGTTTCTTGTTTAAGATCTAGAGAATTAGGCCACATTATCATTGTCTCAAAAAAGTAGTCTTGGAAACCAAGTGATCCATCACTTCATCTCAACTGGGCAATTCAGCTTTTCTGGAACGCAAATATGTTTGTCTTCACCTTGAGATATGAACTTTCTAATTAGTAATTCTTTTTCTTAGTGATCATAAAGATGAAGCAAGAAATTACTAGTCTTCCTAGACTTGAACAATGCCTACATAGATAATATGTATTTTACTAAAAATAGACATTCCTAGACAATGACAAGAAAACTATGTAATAACATTTATGGAATGGAATGCAACCAAATCTATACTCCAAGTATATTAGCGAAGGCCAAACTATTCTAACAAATATATACCAAACGTTCAGAGGCTTAATGAACAAAGTTTGTCTTTCTTGTGAAAATCTGGAGCAGATATTGCAGGTCAGCAGATGACTCTGTCTTACATGATCTTTGAGGAACTGAGGTTATTCTAATTTGGGGACTCTGCTATTTCTCATAGACTTACCATCATATGCAGGGTCATGGCCTGGCTATGCCAGGTTTCAGTAAGCAAGGAGATGAAAGAGTGGGTATGGAGCAGGCATGACCACTCGCTTAAGAATCCTGGACAAGAAATAATAGAATTACTGACTCCTAGGATTATGGACAGCTTTGGGTAGCCTGTCCTTTCACGGTGAGACAATTTCAGAAGTATCTACTGTCATTCATAAAACATGTGGACACTAATTTTCAGCTATTCTGCACCAGCTCACAAGATGGCGGTGTTCTATTTTGAATGACTCCCATGGGTGATTGAGTGGGAGGGATTTGAATTTAAATAGAACCAAATGACACTTTTTTTAATGGTTGGCTGAATCACCAAATTGCTATTTCCCTTTTTCTGAGTGTGTGTCTGTGTCTATGTGTGTGTATGTGTGTGTGCATGCGCACGCACACAGGCAGACGCCAGGGGTAGAGTGTGATGGTTCAAAAAGAAAAGGAAATGCTTAAGGTAGTGAATCACGTTTTGCCCAGGAAAACACACTTGATAATTGAAGGATGATGGAGTGTTCACAGGCTTTACTAGCGATCTTTTGGCTTCTACTGAGCTGTAAGTAGGGTTACTACAAAGGGTCAGGGGCAACCAGGAAACCTGAGGATTGATCCTCAGAAGACTAAGAGGGTAAAGTAGACTTCATTCTGACTTATTGTCTGGGAGCCCTATGGTTCTAACGGTGAATAATAATCACATTTTTCTACACAGGGGTGAGCAGTGAAGACAAGGTGATGCAAAACCCTCTATCTCTGGTTGTCCACGAGGGAGACACTGTAACTCTCAACTGCAGTTATGAAGTGGTTAACTTTCGAAGCCTACTATGGTACAAGCAGGAAAAGAAAGCTCCCATATTTCTATTTACGCTAACTTCAAGTGGAATTGAAAAGAAGTCAGGAAGACTAAGTAGCATATTAGACAAGAAAGACCTTTTCAGCATCCTGAACATCACAGCCACCCAGACCAGAGACTCGGCTGTCTACCTCTGTGCTGTGGAGGCACAGTGCTCCCTAGTCACCTGCAGCCTGTACTCAAATTCTACAGCTGAAGCTCTGCAACTGTAAGATGGAGAACTTGCTATATTGAGCAAGCCCTCAAAAATAAACTATAAGGAAAAGCAGTTATTTGGTCAAGATCCTTGTGCCCATGTTGACAACTACTTTTGCAGTTTACTGAATCCTAACTCAGAGTCATATTATTGCATTCACTCCCTTCTCTGTGAGTTTTCTATGGGATTCAGCATAGCTAATATTTCTAGAAGGTCACTCAGGATACTAACTCCATTGCCACACCTTTATGCCCTGTGATAGAAAGCAAACCCTTTTACCAGGATTGTACAGGCAACTGATATGTGCGCTACACATTAGGGAATCTGCCTAACAGCTATGGATGTTTTAGCTTCCTTCCCAGAACAGATACATTTGTAGGTAAAGTTCTGCCTATAACATTTTTTACTGGACCTACTGGCAAAGAACAAAGGGTAAGAGCAAGCAGGTATCATTACTTGATTAAAACAAAAGCTTTGCTTTCTCAATTGCATTATTCTTACTCACTATCTTCATTCTAGGATTGTTGCCTATTCTGGGTACTTCATTAAAGTGGTGATAGAATTTTTTCAAGATATTACACATTAATTTGTATACTTAGACCCTTAAGTAGCCTACCAAAAGAAACGAGTTGGCTGAAGTAAGTTATGTGAAGCTAACATAAACTTAGCCTACTTATGTTGTGATACACTCTTTCAATGAATTATGTAATCATATATATGGTATTTACAAAGAGCTTGCAATGGAAGCTACTGTTTATTGAAAGCAAGTATTATGTGCCTTGTATTTTGCAAATATCACCTCATTGAATTCTCAAAATAACTCTGATGGATCATCAATATTACTTTCTGTTAACATATTAGGAAATGCAGACTCAGAAAGATTAAGTCCCCGTCCCCATCCCCTACCCCAGACAAATACCTATAACAGAATCTGAAATCAGGTCTACCTGACTCCAAACTATACTTTCTCTATGACATGCCCCCAATGTTAAACACCACCGAGGAAAAAATTTACCCACAGTGTGACCACAATTACGTACAAAAAAATGTACATGCAATACTGAAATAGCGTGTTTAACATGTAAATAAAATAGCATTTACAATAACATGTGAATAAAGAAACTCCAAATGTTTGAAACAGTATTAGTTATCTCCGAATACTGGACTTAATACTGTTCATTGTTTTGCTCCTTTATAATATTCTTTATTTTTCAAATTATCTACTATGAACTCAATACTATTATTATATCAGAAAGAAAAATATACATTTTGGCTGGGCGCGGTGGCTCAAGCCTGTAATCCCAGCACTTTGGGAGGCTGAGACGGGTGGGTCACGAGGTCAGGAGATCGAGACCATCCTGGCTAACATGGTGAAACCCCGTCTCTACTAAAAATACAAAAAACTAGCCAGGGGAGGTGGCGGGCGCCTGTAGTCCCAGCTACTCGGGAGGCTGAGGCAGGAGAATGGCGTAAACCCAGGAGGCAGAGCTTGCAGTGAGCTGAGATCCGGCCACTGCACTCCAGCCTGGGCGACAGAGCCAGACTCCATCTCAAAAATAAATAAATAAATAAATAAATAAATAAAAAGATGGCCGAATAGGAACAGCTCCAGTCTCCAACTCCCAGCACGAGAGACACAGAAGACAGGTGATTTCTGCATTTTCAACTGAGGTACTGGGTTTATCTCACTAGGGAGTGCCTGACAATCAGTGCTGGTCAGCTGCTGCAGCCCGACTAGCCAGAACTGAAGCAGGGCGAGGCATCGCCTTGCCTGGGAAGCGCAAGGGGGAAGGGAATCCCTTTCCTAGCAAGGGGAACTGAGACACACAACACCTGGAAAATCGGGTAACTCCCACCCCAATACTGCGCTCTACCAAAGATCTTAGCAAATGGGTACACCAGGAGACTATATCCCACACCCGGCCGGGAGGGTCCCACACCCACAGAGCCTCCCTCATTGCTAGGACAGCAGTTTGTGATCTTGTGGCAAGGCAGCAGCGAGGCTGGGGGAGGGGCGCCCACCATTGCTGAGGCTTAAGTAGATAAACAAAGCAGCTGGGAAGCTCGAACTGGGTGGAGCTCACAGCAGCTCAAGGAGTTCTGCCTGTCTCTGTAGACTCCACCTCTGGGGACAGGACACAGCTAAACAACAACAACAACAACAACAAAAAGCAGCTGAAACCTCTGCAGACGCAAACGACTCTGTCTGACGGCTTTGAAGTGAGCAGTGGATCTCCCAACACAGAGGTTGAGATCTGAGAACGGACAGACCCCCTGTTCAAATGGGTCCCTGACCCCTGAGTAGCCTAACTGGGAGACATCCCCTCCTAGGGGCAGACCGACACCTCACACCTCACACGGTGGAGTACACCCCTCAGAGGAAATTTCCATAGCAAGAATCAGACAGGTACACTCGCTGTTCAGCAATATTCTATCTTCTGCAGTCTCTGCTGCTGATACCCAGGCAAACAGGGTCTGGAGTGGACCTCAAGCAATCTCCAACAGACCTACAGCTGAGGGTCCTGACTGTTAGAAGGAAAACTAACAAACAGGAAGGACACCCACACCAAAACCCCATCAGTATGTCACCATCATCAAAGACCAGAGGCAGATAAAACCACAAAGATGGGGAAAAAGCAGGGCAGAAAAACTGGAAATTCAAAAAATAAGAGTGCATCGCCCCCTGCAAAGGAACGCAGCTCATCGCCAGCAACTGATCAAAGCTGGACAGAGAATGACTTTGATGAAATGAGAGAAGAAGGCTCCAGTCCATCAAACTTCTCAGAGCTAAAGGAGGAATTATGTACCCAGCGCAAAGAAACTAAAAATCTTGAAAAAAGAGTGGAAGAATTGATAACTAGAATAATTAATGCAGAGAAGGCCATAAACGAACTGACAGAGATGAAAACCATGACATGAGAAATACGTGACAAATGCACAAGCTTCAGTAACCGTCTCCATCAACTGGAAGAAAGAGTATCAGCAATTGAAGATCAAATGAATGAAATGAAGCGAGAAGAGAAACCTAAAGAAAAAAGAAGAAAAAGAAATGAACAAAGCCTGCAAGAAGTATGGGATTATGTAAAAAGACCAAATCTACGTCTGATTGGGGTGCCTGAAAGTGAGGGGGAAAATGGAACCAAGTTGGAAAACACTCTTCAGGATATCATCCAGGAGAACTTCCCCAACCTAGTAGGGCAGGACAACATTCAAATTCAGGAAATACAGAGAACGCCACAAAGATACTCCTCGAGAAGAGCAACTCCAAGACACATAATTGCCAGATTCACCAAAGTTGAAATGAAGGAAAAAATCTTAAAGGCAGCCAGAGAGAAAGGTCGGGTTACCCACAAAGGGAAGCCCATCAGACTAACAGCAGATCTCTCAGCAGAAAATCTACAAGCCAAAAGAGAGTGGGGGCCAATATTCAACATTCTTAAAGAAAAGAATTTTCAACCCAGAATTTCATATCTAGCCAAACTAAGTTTCATAAGTGAAGGAGAAATAAAATCCTTTACAGATAAGCAAATGCTTAGAGATTTTGTCACCACCAGGCCTGCCTTACAAGAGACCCTGAAGGAAGCACTAAACATGGAAAGGAACAACCGGTACCAGCCATTGCAAAAACATGCCAAAATGTAAAGACCATCAAGGCTAGGAAGAAACTGCATCAACTAACGAGCAAAATAACCAGTTAATATCATAATGGCAGGATCAAGTTCACACATAACAATATTAACCTTAAATGTAAATGGACTAAATGGTCCAATTAAAAGACACAGACTGGCAAACTGGATAAAGAGTCAAGACCCATCAGTCTGCTGTATTCAGGAGACCCATCTCACATGCAGAGACATACATAGACTCAAAATAAAGGGATGGAGGAAGGTCTACCAAGCAAATGGAGAACAAAAAAAAGCAGGAGTTGCAATCCCAGTCTCTGATAAAACGGACTTTAAACCATCAAAAATCAAAAGAGACAAAGAAGGCCATTACATAATGGCAAAGGGATCAATTCAACAGGAAGAGCTAACTATCCTAAATATATATGCACCCAATACAGGAGCACCCAGATTCATAAAGCAAGTCCTTAAAGACTTACAAAGAGACTTAGACTCCCATACAATAATAATGGGAGACTGTCTAATGTCAACATTAGACAGATCAACGAGACAGAAAGTTAACAAGGATATCCAGGAATTGAACTCATCTCTGCAGCAAGCAGACCTAATAGACATCTATAGAACTCTCCACCCCAAATCAACAGAATATACATTCTACTCAGCACCACATCACACTTATTCCAAAATTGACCACATAATTGGAAGTAAAGCACTCCTCAGCAAATGTACAAGAACAGAAATTATAACAAACTGTCTCTCAGACCACAGTGCAATCAAACTAGAACTCAGGACTAAGAAACTCAATCAAAACCACTCAACTACATGGAAACTGAATAACCTGCTCCTGAATGACTACTGGGTACATAACAAAATGAAGGCAGAAATAAAGATGTTCTTTGAAACTAATGAGAACAAAGATACAACATACCAGAATCTCTGGGACACATTTAAAGCAGTGTGTAGAAGGAAATTTATAGCACTAAATGCACACAAGAGAAAGCTGGAAAGATATAAAATTGACACTCTAACATCACAATTAAATGAACTAGAGAAGCAAGAGCAAACACATTCAAAAGCTAGCAGAAGGCAAGAAATAACTAAGATCAAAGCAGAACTGAAGGAGACAGAGACACAAAAATCCCTCCAAAAAATCAATGAATCCAGGAGTTGCTTTTTTGAAAAGATCAACAAAATTGATAGACCGCTAGCAAGACTAATAAAGAAGAAAAGAGAGAAGAATCAAATAGACGCAATAAAAATGATAAAGGGGATATCACCACCGACCCCACAGAAATACAAACTACCATCAGATACTATAAACACCTCTATGCAAATAAACTGGAAAATCTAGAAGAAATGGATAATTTCCTGGACACTTACACTCTCCCAAGACTAAACCAGGAAGAAGCTGAATTCCTGAATAGACCAATAGCAGCCTCTGAAATTGAGGCAATAATTAATAGCCTACCAATGAAAAAAAGTACAGGACCAGATGGATTCACAGCTGAATTCTACCACAGGTACAAGGAGGAGCTGGTACCATTCCTTCTGAAACTATTCCAATCAATAGAAAAAGATGGAATCCTCCCTAACTCATTTTATGAGGCCAACATCATCCTGATACCAAAGCCTGGCAGAGACACAACAAAAAAAGAGAATTTTAGACCAATATCCCTGATGAACATCAATGCAAAAATCCTCAATAAAATACTGGCAAACCGGATCCAGCAGCACATCAAAAAGCTTATCCACCATGATCAAGTGGGCTTCATCCCTGGGATGCAAGGCTGGTTCAACATACGCAAGTCAATCAACGTAATCCAGCATATAAACAGAACCAAAGACAAGAACCACATGATTATCTCAATAGATGCAGAAAAGGCTTTTGACAAAATTCAACAGCCCTTCATGCTAAAAATGCTCAATAAATTCGGTATTGATGGAATGTATCTCAAAATAATAAGAGCTATTTATGACAAACCCACAGCCAATAACATACTGAATGGGCAAAAACTGGAAAAATTCCCTTTGAAAACTGGCACAAGACAGGGATGCCCTCTCTCACCACTCCTATTCAACATAGTGTTGGAAGTTCTGGCTAGGGCAATAAGGCAAGAGAAAGAAATAAAGGGTATTCAGATAGGAAAAGAAGAAGTCAAATTGTCCCTGTTTGCAGATGACATGATTGTATATTTAGAAAATCCCATTGTCTCAGCCCAAAATCTCCTTAAGCTGATAAGAAACTTCAGCAAAATCTCAGGATACAAAATTAATGGGCAAAAATCACAAGCATTCTTATACACCAGTAACAGACAAACAGAAAGCCAAATCATGAATGAACTTCCATTCACAATTGCTTCAAAGAGAATGAAATACCTAGGAATCCAGCTTACTAGGGATATAAAGGACCTCTTCAAGGAGAACTACAAACCACTGCTCAGTGAAATAAAAGAGGACATAAACAAATGGAAGAACATACCATGCTCATGGATAGAAAGAATCAATATCATGAAAATGGCCATACTGCCCAAGGTAATTTATAGATTCAATGCCATCCCCATCAAGCTACCAATGAGTTTCTTCACAGAATTGGAAAAAAACTGCTTTAAAGTTCATATGGAACCAAAAAAGAGCCCGCATTGCCAAGACAATCCTAAGTCAAAAGAACAAAGCTGGAGGCATCACGCTACCTGACTTCAAACTATACTACAAGGCTATAGTAACCAAAACAGCATGGTACTGGTACCAAAACAGAGATATAGACCAATGGAACAGAACAGAGTCCTCAGAAATAATACCACACATCTACAGCCATCTGATCTTTGACAAACCTCAGAAAAACAAGAAATGGGGAAAAGATTCCCTATTTAATAAATGGTGCTGGGAAAATTGGCTAGCCATAAGTAGAAAGCTGAAACTGGATCCTTTCCTTACTCCTTACATGAAAATTAATTCAAGATGGATTAGAGACTTAAATGTTAGACCTAATACCATAAAAACCCTAGAAGAAAACCTAGGTAATACCATTCAGGACATAGGCATGGCCAAGAACTTCATGTCTAAAACACCAAAAGCAATGGCAACAAAAGCCACAATTGACAACTGGGATCTAATTAAACTAAAGAGCTTCTGCACAGCAAAAGAAACTACCATCAGAGTGAACAGGCAACCTACAGAATGGGAGAAAATTTTTGCAATCTACTCATCTGACAAAGGGCTAATATCCAGAACCTACAAAGAACTCAAACAAATTTACAAGAAAAAAACAAACAACCCCATCGAAAAGTGGGCAAAGGATATGAACAGACATTTCTCAAAAGAAGACATTCATACAGCCAACAGACACATGAAAAAATGCTCATCTTCACTGGCCATCAGAGAAATGCAAATCAAAACCACAATGAGATACCATCTCACACCAGTTAGAATGGCAATCATTAAAAAGTCAGGAAACAACAGGTGCTGGAGAGGATGTGGAGAAATAGGGAACACTTTTACACTGTTGGTGGGATTGTAAACTAGTTCAACCATTATGGAAAACAGTATGGCGATTCCTCAAGGATCTAGAACTAGAAGTACCATATGACCCAGCCATCCCACTACTGGGTATATACCCAAAGGATTATAAATCATGCTGCTATAAAGACACATGCACACGTATGTTTATTGCGGCACTATTCACAATAGCAAAGAATTGGAATCAACCCAAATGTCCATCAGTGACAGACTGGATTAAGAAAATGTGGCACATATACACCATGGAATACTATGCAGCCATAAAAAAGGATGAGTTTGTGTCCTTTGTAGGGACATGGATGCAGCTGGAAACCATCATTCTCAGCAAACTATCGCAAGAACAGAAAACCAAATACCGCATGTTCTCACTCATAGGTGGGAACTGAAAAATGGGATCACTTGGACTTGGGAAGGGGAACATCACACACCAGGGCCTATCACGGGGAGGGGGGATGGGGGAGGGATTGCATTGGGAGTTATACCTGATGTAAATGACGAGTTGATGGGTGCTGACGAGTTGATGGGTGCAGCACGCCAACATGACACAGGTATACATATGTAACAAACCTGCACGTTATCCACATGTACCCTAGAACTTAAAGTATAATAAAAAAAAAAAACGAAAGAAAAGAAAAATATACATTTTAAAATACCAAAATCCAAGTAGGCTGAGCTGTATTACATGATTATTATTTGACACTCACAGCAGCTTAATTACAATGAGGAGTAGACATGACTCTACATAGCCAAATGATACAGCATTAAAACAAGATTTTTGATTGCTAGCCCTTCAAATCACCGTAGACTAACGCTCTCTTCAACTGGGAATGTTTTAAAGTTACAAGAAGACCTATTTCTTCTGACAATTTATTTGAGTGATTGTCCTATGAGTAGAAAGCTTTATTATCCCATCTCTGTATAGGAGAGTACAGTAAAGGCCACCTGTACTTGTGAGTTCATTAGACAATTCATGGCAAATTGAGCATGGTTTAGGTTTCACTGTCTGGGAAATGGGGAGATAGCCTGAGAAAAGGGCAGGTAAACATTCAAAGAGGAGGGGAAGAAATGGTATAAAAATTAATAGAATGTATCCTGTCATTTTTAACCTACACAGACTTCTGTCCATTTTCCTTTCTCCTCCTTTCTATCTACATCAACACCCAGAAATCACATAGTGGATACAAGAGGAAAATCTGACAGTCATTTATTTAAGACTAAAAAATAGAGTGGGAAACCCTATGTAAGACCTGGTGTGTCTGGCCCTGCGGTATGAAGAGTTTATGATTTAGAAGCCGTAGACTTAGCTGTCTTTGAGGGGAATGTGCAGATGGAAGGGGGAAAGTTTCTTTTTTCACTCTTTATTGTTTCTTGTCCTAATGAGAACCAAACAATTTACATCTCAAAAGATCAACCTCTCACCAAAATAACATGTATTCTAATTCTAAGACTAAATATCCATTTGTTATAAAAGAAAAAACAAATTTAAAAAAAAAAATCTGTAACCTCAACCTACAGACATTACCACTATTAACTATTTAGCATTTTGCTTTCCATTTCACCTGTATCAATGAACATGAAAAAATAAGTCTGTAGAAATGTGGGGAATTCAACTTATTTCAGACAAAGAGTGTTTCTCAAAGTCACTGCAAAAATAGGTGTTTCTGTTCCTTAAAAAAAAATCTGCCACTTTGGGAGGCCGAGACGGGTGGATCACGAGGTCAGGAGATCGAGACCATCCTGGCTCACACGGTGAAACCCTGTCTCTACTAAAAAATAAAAAAAAAAAACTAGCCGAGCGAGGTGGCGGGCGCCTGTAGTCCCAGCTACTTGGGAGGCTGAGGCAAGAGAATGGCATGAACCTGGGAGGCGGAGCTTGCAGTGAGCTGAGATCCGGCCACTGCACTCCAGCCTGGGGAACAGAGTGAGACTCTGTCTCAAAGAAAAAAAAAATTAAAAAAAAAAAAATCTGCATGGCAGAGATCCTCCCACTTTTGACCTGTGAGTTGTGATAAAAAGCTTCCAGAAAGCTCATCTCAGTGACTTAATTATGAAATGCTACCAGTTTGAAGCAGTCACTGAATAACATGAGGTCACAGATCAGGAATCCAGAAGAAACAATGAATAGCAACTTTATTTTCACTTCACTTCTAGCACTGGCTCTCCAAGGTAACAGCCCTATCCTGTACCCAGAGTGGCCCTTCTGGATGTGGCTGGTTTGACCTATGACTGATGAATGTTTTACATTGCAGGGTCTGGGAGAGCAGACTGGCTCGAGCCCCAGGAGACAGAAGTATCTGGAACTGAAGGGAAGACTGTGAACCTACTATGTAACTATGGTACATCATCAGGGAGCTATTTTGATCTCTACTGGTTTCGACAGTATCCAAGCCAGGCACCAGAATACATTCTCTACAGAGCGTGGGGATATTCTGGAAAAGGAGATGCCAATTTTGCCATAGGCAAGTTTTATTCAAAGAGTACAGCCAAAGCGACAAATTTGTACATCAGAAATCTGGTTCCTGCAGACACTGCCTTATATTACTGCGTGCTGAGACACACAAAAAGAACTCTTCCTAGGGGTGTCATACAAAAACACAAGTGCACAGGAGGAAAGAGAGCGTTCGTTGTAATCACACTGATTTTTTTTTTTTTTTTTTTTTGCAAAAACATCGTTGTAAGTGGAAGACACTGGATCAGGAGAATTCTGTTTTAATAATAGCTATATATAGGAATTTGTAGGAAAATAGCTTGAGCTTTCAGAGTTTCCATTTCCTGAAATTAGATAGCAATTCTAATTTGTAAAATTTTATGAGACATGGCTTTAACAGTTGGATTAAGTGTCTAGCATGTCCTACATGCTCAGCAAATTGTAGCTATCTTTTCTTGCTGTCTCTCTCTTTTTCTCTAACTACTTTGACCTCAAAGGACCCTTCTCTCACTATCTGAGAATCTTCTATATACTCCTACTGGTAAAATAATAATTATTATTATTATAACCCTAAAAACATACATGCAAGACCTAGATAGAGAAGGCTTCTTTGCCCAGGGATCATTGGTCATTGTGCCAGGCTTTTAAAAGTGCATGCTCAGCAAATCCAACAATTAGAAGACAAAAGGATCCCGAGACACTAGCTCCTGAGTTCGTAGACCAGGGCAGTTGTACATTTATTGTGATCTCAGCAAGAACAGGAGAGAGTTCCTCACAAGACTAAAGAGAAGAGAAAGACATTTAGCATTAGGTGGGTGGTGGGAGAGAAGACAGATAAATTCTTGGGAAGACTACAGCCATGCTCTGGTGTCAGATCTGACCTCCCTAGATGGAGACAAGAGGTCAAGGGAGGCAGTGGGTCCTCAGTCCACCTGACAGACCAGGAGGGTACCTGCCACCTCCTGCACTGGTTCAAGCTGCACTCCCAACAGAATCCTTATCATTTAATCTGGATCTGAGCAAAGCCTAGCATCTTTGTTTGGACTGGTGATAGATTAAAGGTAAAAGAGGAAGGAAGATTTAATTTAGAGCCTTATTCAATACAGTTTGCAGCAGCACTAGCACCTTACTGCTTGCAGGCCGGAAACCTCAAGGTCTAGCAGTTCACAGTGAAGCCTGCACCACACTGCCTGCTGAGTAACTGCACCAGTCACTAGGAGGGCTTGGAAATCAGACAGCAAATGAGACCTTAAACAATATGTATTAGGCCATTCTTACACGGTTATAGAGAAATACCTGAGACTGTAATTTATAATGAAAAGAGGTTTAATTGGCTCATGGTTCTGCAGGCTTTATAGGAAGCATGTGCTGGCATCTGATTGGCTTCTCAGGAGGCCCCAGGAAGCTTATAATCATGGTGAAAGGCAAAGGGGGAGCAGGCATGTCACATGGCCAGAGTAGGAGCAAATGAGAGAGAGTGAGGGGGAAGATGCAACATACTTTATTTAAGCCAGATCTTGTGAGAACTCACTCACTAAAGCAAAGACGGCACCAAGCCATAAGGGATCCACCTCCATGATACACATACCTCCCCCCCAGGCCCCAGCTCTAGCATTGAGGAATACAATTCAACATGACATTTGGGTGGGGACAAATATCCAAACTACATCATTCCACTTTTGGTACCTCCTAAGTCTCATCTCCTTCTCACATTGCAAAACATAATCATACCTTCCCAACAGTCCTCCAAAGTCTTAATTAATTCCAGAATTCACTCAAAAGTCCCAAGTCTCATCTGAGATAAGTCAAGCCATTTCCACCTATGAGTCTGTAAAGTCAAAACCAAATTATTTACTCCCAAGATACAATGTGAGTATAAGTATTGGGTGAACATTCCCATTTCAAAAGGGAGAAATTGGCCAAAAGAAGGTGTAAAGGTAAACTGAGGCTGGAGCCGAACCGGGAACGAAGACACAAGGCAAATGGCAGTGAGAATAGCCTTTATTAGGACTCGTGGGCGAGGTTCCTCAGTCCAAAGGTGTGGGCCGAGGAAGTCGCGCTGAGGGAGGAGGGTAGGGGCTTTTTACAGCCTGAGAGGTAGGGAAGCTGGTTGTGCAAACAGGGCCTGGGGGGTCTTGAAACTACTAGGGCAGGAGTTGAGTAAGGGTCATGAGGAAGGGGGTCTTTGGAAACTGTCAACTGAAACTGCTGTTTATGAACTTGTGGAATGCAGGTGAGCTGCAGGTCATGGGGGAGTGTGGTTGCCCAGCCAGAACTCTGACACATGTAAGTCTGCGGGTGTGTACAAGGGTGAAGGGAGTCTTTAACAAAAGGCCTGCTATGCCGAGTAACACCACCACGTTGGGTCTAGATTCTTGCCTAATAGAAGGGGCTACAGTTCCCATACAAGTTCAAAACCCAGCAAGGCAGCCATTAAATCTTAAAGCTCCAAAATAATCTCCTTTGACTCCATGTCTCACATCCAGGACACACTGGTTCAAGAGGTGGGCTCCCAAGGCGTTGGGCAACTCCACCTCTGTGGCTTTGCAGGGTGCCATCCTCACAGTTTCTCTCATAGGTCGTTGAGTGCCTGTGGCCTTTCCAAGCACAGGGTGCAAGCTGCCAGTGGATGTACTATTCTGGGGTCTAGAGGACAGTGACCCCTTTCCCACAGCTCTACTAGGCAGTGCTTCAGTGAGGATTCTGTGTGGGGCCTCCAACTCCTATTTCCCCTCCACACTGCCCTAGTAGAAGTTATTTGTCAGGGCTCTGCCCCTGCAGCAGTCTTCTGCCTTGCCACCCAGGCTTTCTCATACATCCTTTGAATGTAGGTAGAGGCTGCCAAGCCTCTTTCACTCTTGCATTGTGTGCGCCTGCAGGCTTAACACCACATGGAAGCTGCCTAGAGTTATGGCTTGCACCCTCCAAAGTGGCGGCCTGAGACGTACCTGAGCCCCTTTGAGTCATGGCCAGAGTGGCCAGGATGTGGGGAGCAGTGTCTTTAGGCTGTGCAGAGCAACAGAGTCCTGGGTGTGACCCCTGAAACAATTCTCTCCTCCTAGGCCTCAAGGCCTGTGATGGGAGTGCCTGCTGCAAACGTCTCTGACATGCCTTTGAAGCCTTTTCCCCATTGTCTTGGCTATTAGCATCTGGCTCTCTTTTAGTTATGCGAATATCTCTGGCAAGCATGGCTTGCTTGAATTCCTTTCCTGAAAAATCTTTTCCTTTCTCTGCCACATGGCTAGGCTACAAATTTTCCAAACTTTTACACTCTGCTTTTTAAAATATAAGTTCCAGTTTTAAATCATTTCTTTGCTACTACATCTGAGCATAGGTTATTAGAAGCAGCCAGGTCACCTCTTGAATGCTTTGCTGCTTAGAAATTGCTTCCACCATATACCCTAAATTATTACTGTCAGGCCTCTGAACCCAAGCCGAGCCATCACATCCCCTGTGACTTGCACGTCCGCCCAGATGGCCTGAAGTAACTGAAGAATCACAAAAGAAGTGAAAATGTCCTGCCCTGCCTTAACTGATGACATTCTACCACAAAAGAAGTGAGTGGCCAGTCCTTGTCTTAAGTGATGATATTACCTTGTGGAAGTCCTTTTCCTGGCTCATCCTGGCTCAAAAAGCTCCCCCACTGAGCACCTTGTGACCCCCACTCCTGCCCGCCAAAGAACAACCCCCCTTTGACTGTAATTTTCCTTTACCTACCCAAATCCTATAAAACGGCCCCACTCTTATCTCCCTTCGCTGACTCTCTTTTTGGACTCAGCTCGCCTTCACCCAGATGATTAAAAAGCGTTATTGCTCACACAGCCTGTTTGGTGGTCTCTTCACACGGACGCGCATGACAGGTTTTCTTCACAGAAACCTAATATCCCAAGCAAATTTGCATATAAGACTTCTTATGCAAATTACCTCTCACTGGGCTCTGTTCTTATGGCTATTAGGCAACAAATAATAATAATAAAAATAAAAATAGCAAAAACCCCTCTCTCCTATATTTTGAAAAATTTTCAATGCAACACGATGGTCAATGTTGTTCATTTTTTCCCTCATTTTCTTTCTCTCCAACCAAAGAAGCATATCTCTATTTTAAATACTCAACAGTGGGGAATCAAACCTGATATTTGTTCTCTACTAAGGAATAAAACAGGCATACACGTGAGATAACTATAAAGAGTCAGGATATGATAAGGGGTCGGCACGCTATACCCAGAATCCCTGTTTCCAGCTCTGTGGTTGCAGCGTCCCACAACTCCAGTGCTCTGCATGAGGCTGGCTGTGCACTCAGAGCTGAGCCCTGGGCTTTGGCAGGACAAGACATGTTTTACTCAGGGAGATGAGAAGGCCTGTCAACATGTACTGCCCCGCCTGCTGTGGCCAATTGTGGCCTCCATCTTCCCCAGTAGGCAGCGATGGACTGAGGGACAAAAGACATCTGAGGTGCATCTGAAAGATGCTTTGGGCCAGGGACAGAAAAGAAGTGATAGAAACCAGGCTGTGCTTTTTATTGCTGTCAGGACAATCTTCTTAGGACATGGGGGTTTCTAAACAAGGCTTTTCAGAATCAGCTCATTGTGAGTCACAGATCAGATCTGCCCAGTTCTCTGTTGCTGTTGATATTGTTGTTTCCTCTGCAGGATTCAGCGGTACTGAAAGTGTTATTCAGTCCCAACATGGGATCTTTACACAAGAAGAGGAGTTTGTGAAATGCAAATACTTTGCAAATAACTCAACTTATTTTTTTTCTTGTTTTGGGCAGCATTCCAGTGAGGAAATATTTCACCTGATTTCTCAGAGTTTAGGAGCATTCAGGAATGCAAGGAATAGAAAATGTTCTGTGAACTTGCAAATAGCTGCCAACACTGTCATTCTCACCATCTCAGTTATGAGACCAAAAGACTCAGGAAACAGTTTCTGTGCACTCAGGACATCTATAGTAAGAGAAACAATAAAAGTTGTAGTAAAAAAATAAAAAACTCAAAGCTTGTACCCCAGACTCACCTGCCACAGGGAGGTGACAGGCCCTAAACTGAAAAGAGAGATCCACAGGCCCTAAACTGAAAAGATTTGAGCCTGTGGAGAGCATTCATGAAGTATGGACAGGAAGCAGGTAACTGCTGCAAGAAAACCCCTCTTAATCTGCATTCATTGAGCAGTGCTTTCAATCCACAGTCCTTAAATTGACTTTCTCCTTCAAATTTTAGCAGATAACAAAAGATACTTTATTTTAATCTAATTATTTCTTTTTTCCTTAACTTTTTATTTGATATATTTCAAAATATAAAATAATACTTCTTATTGCAATAAATGAAGTAATAAAAAGCTATATAAGGAAAAAGTTAATTCTCACTCATCTGCTCCCTACTGAAGTAAATAATATTAATGACCTGATAAGTGTCCTTTCCCACTATTCTTTCTGCTCATGTAAATATAAGCAAAAATCCCTCCTGGCAGAAACAAATCTGTTTTTGTTTGTTTTGTTTTGTTTTGTTTTTTGTTTTTTGAGACAGAGTCTCGCTCGGTTGCCCAGGAGTGCAGTGGCATGATCTCGGCTCACTGCAAGCTCTGCCTCCCAGGTTCACACCATTCTCCTGCCTCAGCCTCCCGAGTAGCTGGGACTACAGGTGCCCACCACCACGCCCAGCTAATTTTTTGTATTTTTAGTAGAGATGGGGTTTCACCGTGTTAGCCAGAATGGTCTTGATCTCCTGACCTCATGATCTACTCACCTTAGCCTCCCAAAGTGCTAGGATTACAGGCATGAGCCACCGCACCTAGCCACAAATCTGTGAATAAATGTGTGGCCAGTTGGAATTTTTCCTCTGAATTGCCTTTTACATCTTTGTCCATTTTTCTTTTAGGTTATTTGTTTCTCATTTAAAAATGCATGCTAGAGATGTCAAAATTTTTTTTCATTTCTCCAGTCCATTGTTTGTCTTCTGATTTTGTTTATAGCATGTATCATGGTATCCTTTGCCTCTAAATATACTCTAACCTGTATACAGTTAAATATGCCTGTCTTCTTTACAGCTTCTGCATTTCTACCATACTTAAAAATAATACAGGTTTATATAAATATTCCCAGATTCTTAGACAACAGTTTTATTGTTTTGCTTTTTACAATAAAATCTTTCAACCATCTGGAAATTGTTTTTATATATGAAATCTATTTTCCACTATTGAAATGTCTTTGTCATATTTTGTTTCTTAAACATAATCAAATTATGTACATCCATATTAAGAACTTTACCAGTATCCAAACATTACAGAATAATGTAAGGATCACACTGGAATTGGGTGCTGGAGAAAATAATCACTAAATTCTCCAGTGCCAGTTTGAAAGGAGAAATTATTGGCCATTCCACTGGGGTGAGAAAGGCCAATAAGTTTGACTGATATTAACCAAAGAGAGATTAAAGGATGGACTAAAAGCATAAAGGGGTTGACCTCTTGGGGAAATACAAATCTTGTGCAGAGAGAGGAAGATGTTTAACATATCCTACTCATCTCCTTTCCTGTATGACCGGAGGTGCCTAGTCCAGCTTCCACCCACTCCACTAAGTTGAGGAATAGCTATCATCACTTGTCTGGAAGACAATCAGCTTCTGAACTGGCAGAGCACCTCTGGTTCTTGTGACAAAGACATAAAATGTGGGAGAAAGTAGAGAAAAATAAGGTGTGGTAGCCTGCACTTCCACCTTTTATTGAGGCAATTTTTCATGTATGTCTTGTGGTTTTGATGAATCTGTCTAGGTTTGAACCAACTCGAACCTGAACCTACCCTGCCTCCAAAGAGCTGTCATTTTGGGGAAGGCCCTAGGAGCAAGAGGCTGTGGATTGACCCATGTGTGAGCTGGAGGAGGAGGAGGAGTTTGAGCCGGAGAACAATCACCATTCCAGGAAATCATGCAGATGAAGGGCCCTGTAGCCCCCTGAAGAAACCACCAGCACATCATTGTGAGAAAGCACACATTTGGATTTCTGCCAAGAGGGAATTCATGGCCAGGCAGAGATAAGAACCAACAGGAAGGGGAAGGAACCTCTCCATCAGAACCCGGAGAAATTCACATAAGGAGACAGCATCTGAACAACCAAGAAGACAAGGCTCCTCAGCCCAGGGGAGGCTGAAAGGAGAGTCCTTTATTTCTTCCACCACTCTGCCCAGCAGCTGAGGGCTGACATGGGGTGATGTCTGAAAGAATTGCACATCTACCTGTCCCTGGAGCCCCTGGAGTCTTCCTGCTAGGTGTGGGTGGAGGGTAAAGCTTTGACTCAAAAATGCTAATTAAGTTCAAAATGAATATACACATAGTTGGAACAAAACTGCTTTAGTAACTAAAAGAGAAAGGAAAACCTGTTTCCCAGCAGAAAAGAGACGATTGATAAAGCAAAGTAGAGTGTTGGCATATAGTGAAAAAAAAATGAAAACCATTTCACACTTACATTTATCTCATGACTTGAAATGCTCCAGTCAACCCGTAATATCTGGATCTCTTTGGGTATCTTCTATTAAATGTTCCACTTATTGGCTTAATCCTGCACTTACATCATATTGTTTTGTTTAGAGTAGTTTAGAGTAAGTTTTTACATAAAAAAAAATCTGATCTTAATATTCCTTTTCAAAAATGCAGTTGACAATTCCTAGGTATTTGTTCTCTCTTAGGCATTTCATCTTGTTCAAACAAATGGCATTCTGATTGTAACTACTGTGGACAGTTTAACATTTTAGGACATTATATTTTTCCACACAAGAAAAATCCTTTTATTTAGGTCTTATTTTAAAAGTAAATTTTGCATATTTGTTTCTTGCATATCTTCTACTTTCTTGTTTTATTTTTTGTTTTTTTGAGACAGGATCTTGCTCTGCAGCCTAGACTGGAACGCAGTGCTACAACCATGGCTCACTGCAGCCCAGACCTCCCAGGCTCAAATGATCCTCCCATCTCAGCCTCTAAAGTAGCTGGGATTATAGGCATCTACCATGCCTGTCTAATTTTGTTTTATAGAGATGGGTTCTCACTGTGTTTCCCAAGCTGGTCTTGAACTCCTGGGCCTCAAGCAATTCTCCTGCCTTGACCTCCCAAAGTGCAGGGATTGCAGGTGTGAACCACTGCACCTGTCCAGATTTCTGCTTTTCTTATTAAATCAATTGCTAAATATTGTATCATCTGTGTTGCATTATTACCGATATTTTTCTTCATTTAGAGAAATGTATTCCATATAGGGAAAAATTACTAATTTTTAGTATTTGCTTAATAGCCAACAATTTTTGTTACTTGTTGATTTTTAGAAGTACTATGACCAAAGTGGCACATGTACATGTTTATTTTTTAAATTCCTAAATAGTACAGAAAAGTCTGTATTGCAAATCTAATTTCTTACTTCTCTCCAACTTTCAATCCTTGTCCATAAATATTTACACTTTTAACTCTGGATCTTCTAGCAGCGAGCTCCATATTTCTAAATCATATGTTTTAACTACTTCTTGTAACATAAATTTTATTTTTTTGTTTACTTATTTTTTTAGCTGGAGTCTCACTCTGTCACCCAGGCTGGAGTGCAATGGCATGATCTCGGCTCACTGCAATCTCTGCCTCCCAGGTTCAAGTGATTCTCCTGCCTCAGCCTCCTGAGTAGCTGGGATTATAGGCATGTGCCACCACATCTAGCTAATTTTTGTATTTTTAGTAGAGACGGGGTTTCACCTTGATGGCCAGACTTGTCTCGAACTCCTGGCCCCAACTGATCCACCTGCCTTGGCTGCCCAAAGTGTTGGGATTACAGGCATGAGCCACCGCGCCCGGCTGCAACATGAATTACCGTGTTACCTATTGACTTTTGTTTTGTTTTTTTAAATAGACTTAATTTTTTAAAGCAATTTTAGGTTCACAGAAAAATTAAGCAGAAAGTAGAGAGTTTCCATATACTTTTAGGCCTCACACATCCACAGCCTCCCATGCTATGGACATCTTCCACCAGAGTGATACATTTGTTACATTGATGAAGCTACATTGACATATTATTAACCACAGTCCATAGATTACATTAGGGTTCTCTAGTGGTATTGTACATTACATGGGTCTGGACAAATATATAATGACATGTAGCCGCCATTACAGTCTCATACAGAGTTATTTCACTGCCCAAAACTCCTCTGTGCTCTGCCTATTCACTCCTCCCTCCCCCAGCTCCTGACAACCACTGATCTTTTTACTGTTTCCATGGTGTTGACTATTCCAAAATGTCATATAGTTAGAATCGTAACAGTATGTAGCCTTTTTAGATTGGCGTCTTTCACTTAGCAATAGGCATTTCAGATTTTTCCATGTCTTTCTTGGCTTGATACATCATGTCTTTTGAGTGCTAAATAATATTCCGTTGTCTAGATGTACTACAGTTTATTTACCTATTGAAGGACATCTTGACTGCTTCCAAGTTTGGGCAATTATGAAGGAAGATGTTATAAATTCATGCACATTTTGAACTCATTTGCTTAAATTTGAAAGAGCATAATTTCTGGATCATAGGCTAAGAACATGTTTAGTTTTGTGAGAAACTACCAGTTTTCTTCCAAAATGGCTGTACCATTTTGCATTCCCACCAGCAAGGAATGAGAATTCCTGTAGCTCCACATCCCCACTGGCATTTGATATTGTCCGTGTTTTGGATTTTTGCCGTTCTATTGGGTGTGCAGAGGTCACTCATTGTTGTAATTTGCAATTCCCTAGTGACATATGCATGAAGGGTATCTTTTCATGTGCTTATTTGTCATTTATATATATTTTTAATACATTTCACTTTGGGGGTCATTTAGCCTTCACCTGGCAAAACAAACAAATGAAAAGTTACACATAATTCTGTGAATTAGTTTTTAAAAACTTCATAAACCTCACCTTTATCCACTTTTGTTCTTACTTATATTTACCTAGTCAGACTTTTCAGAACTCAGACTTTTCAGAATTTTTTCCAAGTGGATTCAGAACATATTTAAAATAATAAAATTAAAATAGGGGGAATTTTTGCCTGTCACCTTTGCTCTTCTCTCTTTTTCCTCATCTACTCCCACGCCTTTTCTTCTTTAGTTTCCTTCCCCAGCCTTTCCAAACACTCATTATGCCCAAGCCTCTTTCGACACTTCAATCGGAATTTTCTTCTCTATATCATCCAGAGACAATGCACCGTTTGCCCAGGAACACTTAGCTCACCTGCTTCCCACATTTTCTCTCATTCTCCACTTGTGTCTGGACTGAGTGTTGCTGACCACCGACAGCATCACGGAACCTGTGAGACCACTGGATGCAGAGTCTGGGGATCAGTGACCTCAGAGGAAACACCTTCAGTGTCCCACGGGCTCTGCAAGTCAGTGCACTCAGAGTGAGCTTCCTCGCACCTTGCTGGGGAAAGTGTCCAGTAGCTTCAATAATCTCATGACCAAAAGACTGAAGAGAGGGGAGAAGACATCCGAGTTCACATTTTCAGACAATAGTAGCTGGCATTTCCTGAAATGATCACTGTGTGTCAGGCACCTTAGGTCTGTTCACGACTTACCACGTGTTTCTGTACGACAGCACCATGGGGAGGCTTCTGTAATTAATCCCTATTGGATAGGTTGCTGCTGATGGAAATGGGGTCTCCAAATCCGTCATCCCAGAGTCTGTGCTGTTCTGCAGACTGAGCATGCGTTCTCCCCACGCCTTCCTCAGGCTTTGGCAAAGGAGACCTCTGAAAAATGGCACTTAGTCTATTACTGACTTTTTTTTAATTGGCTTTTGGACTAAGGAGGTCAGTAAAATGTGTGAAACCAAACTAGAAGGCAGTGTTGGTAAGTTTGTTGAGTCTCTGACCAATATTTGGATTCTGAGCAATCCAAACATCCAGGCAACTTTAAAAGGTCTTCTTGCTCTGAGAGTCATAGTGAGTTCACCAAACACCGCATTTACTTAAATTTTCTCGAACACTATTTTCTTTTTCTTTCTTTCTTTTTTTTTTTTTTTTTTTTTTTTTTGAGACAGAGTCACTCTGTTGCCCAGGCTGGACTGCAGTGATACAATCTCAGCTCACTGTAACCTCCACCTCTTGGGTTCAAGAGATTCTCCCGCCTCAACCTCCCAAGTAGCTGGGATTATAGGCATCTGCCACTATACCTAGCTAATTTTTGTATTTTTAGTAGAGACAGGGTTTCACCTTGTTGTCCAGGCTGGTCTTGAACTCCTGGGCTCAAGTGATCGCCTGCCTCGGCCTCCCAAAGTGCTGGGATTTCAGGTGTGAGCCACCATGCCCAGCCTCGAATACTATTTTCTACCATACCATTTAAACGTCATTCAAATTTAATATTTTCAACAAATTTTGAAAGAAGGCAATCAGGCAAATTTCATCTCAGTCAATCCCTAAACTTACACATGCTGTGGCTGTGCCTTCCTCAACTTTGTTTCCCTTTATCCAGTTAAGACTTGGTTGTGCAGAGTTAGGGGCTCCTCAGGTGATAACACGATCAAAGGCCCTGACCCTTGTCACAAGAGTACTCACTAAGAAGCCCTGGTCGGGAGTACAAGTGTTTGACATCTTCTTAGCAACTCTGTGTTGCTGAGAAGCAATTAGTGTTTTTCTTTCTCCACATTTATTACACGTAGTTTACTTTTCCCTGTATGACTGCAAAGGTGTGTATATTTGAATGTATGTTTGTATGTTGTTTGGGTTGCAGGGAAAGAAGGAGTAGAAAAAGGAATGAGAGGTGGCTGTGATTGGCTGGTTGTTCTGAATGCAAATAACTCTATGCTTTTCACCTTTAGTGAATATATGAATGTCTCAGGATGGGAGAAATAATAAATAATGCCAAAGATCTTCCTTAGTGGTCCTGTGGCTTCATTGAAGGCATATATTGAAATGTTTCTAGCCGGGAGCAGTGGCTCACACCTGTAATCCTAGCACTTTGGGAGGCCGAAGCAGGTGGATCACGAGGTCAAGAGTTCAAGACCAGCCTGGCCAAGATGGTTAAATCCCATCTCTACTAAAAATACAAAAAGTTAGCCGGGCATGGTGGCACGTGCCTGTAATCCCAGCTACTCCAGAGGCTGAGGCAGAGAATTGCTTAAACCTGGAGGGGCGGAGGTTGCAGTGAGCCGAGATTGCACCACTGCACTCAGCCTGGGTGACAGAGAGAGACTCCGTCTCAAAAAAAAAAAAAAAAAGAAAAGAAATATTTCTGAACAGGGGAAAAGCCAAATACAATGGAATACAATGGGCATTCCCAAAAGACTGAAGAAAGAACACGTGGAAGTTGATTCTTCTGGGGCTCCCAGGAAAGTTGGAAAAGCAAATGAATCACTTAAAAAGTAGAGAGCTGATGCCCGGCCCTCTGTACTTGTTTCTCTCTCTAAACAGGGAAGAAAGGCAGCAGAAAGAAGAGCAGTGTCCCCAGTCTACGCGTGTCCAGGAAAGAGAGGCTTTTATTTTTAACTGTAGTTACACAAGACTTTTAGTAGTTACACAAGTTACACAAGGCTTTTATGTTTATGGCTTTTATGTAACTTGTAGTTACACAAGTTACACAAGGCTTTTATGTTTCAGACGCAGTGCTATGAAAGACCTTGTCCTTGTAGTTTTCATTATTTCAGAGATAAAATGGAAAGCAAGGGTAAGAGCCCCAATCATTAAGAACATGGCCTAGCTCTCTGCAGATCACAGACTCAGCCACCAACTTCTGCCCTATAACCATGGAGATGCCCCCGCTTCAGTCTGTACACAACCCCACAAGAGGAACCACTTATTCGCTTCCTTTTCTACTCAGCATGAAATAATGTTTTTCATAATTATTATCCGAGGCTTTCTATTTCCTCCTCTCTACTTATTTTGACAACATAAAAATATATCAGAGCCTGGTCGTGGTGGCTCACACCTGTAATCCCATCACTTTAGAAGGCTGAGGTAGAAGGATCACTTGAGCCCAGGAGGTCAAGGCTGGAGTGAGTCATGATCATGCCAATGCACTCAGCCTGGGCAGCAGAGTGAGATCCTGTCTCAAAAATATATATATACATATATATTAGGCATTATGCTGTACATAAAAGGCTTATTATCTAAAACACATGATAATATCTCTCGCTAGATGTAAGCTTTATGGAGATACCAATTTTTTTATCCAATAACCACTAACCAAACAATGATTGAATAAATAAATGGCTGGTTATATTTATTCCCATGTGTAAAGGCAAATTTATGGCCAATGGTTAAAATTTATTGAAAACAAATTTCAGCTCACTATAAAACAGAACTAGCAATCAGAGGTTTCCCAAAAAGAAACAGACAGCTTTAAGGCATAAAATCTTCCTTTCTACAGGGAATATTCAAAGAAAAGTAGAATGTCCATTTCCAGTGATGTTGCAGAATTACAAAATGATATTATTTTGTGCAAAACTAAAAAACGTAAGTTTTGTGTGGGGGAAAATAGCATCAAAGAACAGAACAACCAAAGAGCTTGTAAAATGCATCATGAATAAAAAAACTACTTCCAGCTTAATGGAAATTGGATTTTGGATTTGTATTTGAAGCATGTGTAGGATTTAAAATGAGAGAGATGGTAAGAGAATACATGCCAGGCAGGTTAAGCTTATCGAGGGCAATGATCAAGAAATAACAAACAAGAAGGGTTTAGGAAATTAAAAGCTTTCAGATATGACTGAAAGAGCCAATTTTTATTGGAAAATGCTGTGAGATAAGAGGGAATGTTGGTTTGAGGCAATTGTTAGTATAAGAGGACTGCACACAGCCCAGAACTGGGTTTATTTCCAGACAAAGAGAAAACATGGTATGACATTATCCATCCTTACCATAAGCAACATCAAGGAATATCTTGAAATTGTTTTTCAGAAAAAGCTAATATTAACCTAAATTTAAACTGTTAAATAACATCAAAGATTTACTTTACAAACACATTTCTAAATGTACTGAAAAACTATATATCCATAATAATCGATTCAATGGACAGATAAATTTCCTTTTCCCTGAGCATTTCTACCATCAACTAATAGCCCTTATTGCAGGAAATGAAAAATCTGAACACTTTTCCCAATGTGTCGCGATTCCCCAACCACTTTCCAGTGTGAATTTTCTTAGGGGTGAGGATGGGAACACTAATAGTTTCTCTGCACTCAGGAACCTCATAAAGGACAAACTTTTAAATCAAATAATACAGACCAAATAAATAAAACAGAGCTACATCTTGCTTTGCTTTACACTTTGTTCTCTTCCTTGTCTGGCTGCAAAAATCTTTGCATGATTTTCATTGAAAATAACTCCTGAATTGATATGAGATTTTACTTACCCTGAGACCTACCCAGTCCTGGTTTAGATATGTTCCCAAAGACTTCCCTGCTCTTTGGGGTACTGAGTTGCCATAAGGATAAACCAGGCAGACAGTCCTTAGACATTAGGGCTAATTTCTAATTTACCCCCCTGTGTCTTTCTTTTATCATCACAAACATGTTTGGTATCTAATTTGGTTTACTCTTAGAAAAGCATGGTTTGGAGTACATAAAACAGAATGGCTCTTCAGGCAGCAATATGCTAAAGTTTTAAAGATCTTGTAGCTCTATTTTTCTATTAATTGATGCGGGTTTTGAGAATCAACAAGCACATTAAAAAGTAGACATCAACACTATAGTAAAATTAAAACAGTTCTTCTGTCTTTTGTTGCTGCTTCCACATCGTTCAGAAAGGGGAAAGTACTCTTTAAAATTAGAAACGGAGAACAACAAGGAAGAGAAATCTATTTTGTTGAACAGCTTTGGTAATATTATTCAGTGAAAGATGAAGTGATAGACGTGGAAACTTCTAGTCAAAGTCTGCAGCTTTTATTTGCATTGAATATCTATCCAAGATGAATCATCCTAGAAAAGCAGCCAGTGGACTCACCATTGTTTCTGCCAAAGAAGGATTTTCTTGGCGTAGAATGTTGGGTATTCATTTGGGGTTGAATGGGTGAAAGAGACAAAGAACAGTTTAGGAGAAAGAAAGAAGAAGACAGAATGGATCCATGGGCAGAAAAGATTTGTCCTCAAGGGTACGTCCAAGATTTGCTTTAATATGTCATATAATTGAAATTTGAAACAGTTGTTAGCACAGGTTCACAGCATCTCAAAACTAAAAACCATTGTGGAAAAGAGGCTAAGCACAAAGATGTAAGCACTAAGTGAGTATAACTGCTTTGTAGACAGTTTCATGTCAGTGGACATGTGCCATTTTTCTTCTTCTTTTTTTTTTTTTTTTTCCTGCCCAGTGCAATTGCCACATATTATTCAATGCACAACTTTATGGGGCATCATTCCCATCTTAGTAAGAGATGGAGAAAGACGATGCTGAGAAAAAGAAAAGTAGATTTCCAAGAGCATCAGAGTCTATAAATTCAGCTCTGCCTGGAGCTGCAAAAGTCAAAATACTCTTTTTGGGGATCAAGCCAGCATGAATTGAGATTCTGTCATTTACAGCCAATAGATTCATAATTCTCATAGCCAAAAGGGAGGGGAATACTTTTGGTTCTCTGCTATTTTATGAGCTGAATTTATGGTGCACAGAAGCATTTTCTAGTCAAAATAATTAGAGTTATGTAAAGGCAAATAATCATTGGTCTACTGTCATTATGGGAAATAAGAGCCATAATAACCCTATGTGTGTTTTATGAATTTCAAATGGGAAAAATGTTGAAAACTATTAAAAATTCATAACTCTGCCATGTAAACATAAGAACTCTTACTTTTTCTATTTTTACTTTTTAATTTCCACTTTTGTGTCTATTTTTACTTCTTTTTCCTTGTTTTACATTTTTGCACATGATGAAATAATATTGTAAGAATAATTGTATGAACTTTTATTCTCATTTTTATAATTAAAAATGCCTTACATTTATAGTTTGAATTGTCCACTATTTCACACCGTAGATAAACCATACTTTATAATTTTCTTGTTTGGGGATATTTTTATTATGTATTTCCAATTTTTATTATTTTAAATAGCATTGTGGTAAACATCTTTAAATATACATTTTAATTTAACTTTTTATCGTTTCATTAAGACAGCATCCTAAAACTGGACTTAGTGGTTCAATGGGTAAAACAGTTTTATAGCCTGTTGGTTCCTTGTCTCTCTTAATGACATAACACCTTTTAAAAGCTTTCTAAATTCATTATCTCTATTCCCTAACCCCTTTCTTACCCAAAACCCTGTCCAGGCAGATTTTGATCCCTATCTTTGTATTGGAATCACTTTGTTAAGGTCACCAATGGCTTTCACAGCCTCAAATCCAATGATCCATTACCATGTTTTATCTTACTGAATTTCTCAGAATAATTTGACAGTTTGGTTATTCTCTCTTTAAAACATTATCTTTGCTTGAATTTGGGGATTCCACACTTTCCTGGTTTGCCTTCAACCTCACAAGACACTCCTCCTCAGCCTCCTTTTCTAGCTCACCTTGCTCTTGCTGACCTCTAGATACTGTGTTGTCTCAGGACTCAGTTCTCAAACATACATGCCATCTACATGCACTCTCTAAGTGATTTCATCCAGGAATATGGCTTTAATTACCATCGATACATTGATGACTCCCAGATTTATACCTCCATCCAACCCCTCTCTGTTGAAAGCCAGGCTCATATATACTATAATCTATATAACATCTATGCCAGATGTCTGTCTGGCATCTAAAATCTAAGATATCCCCAACATACCTTATTCCCTCCCTTAGGCTCATCCCTCACTCTTCCCCATCTCAAGAAAACAGTGATATAATTCACCCACTCGCTACAGCCAAAAATACTGGAATCTTCTTTAATTCTTCTCTTTCCCCTGTACCCCACATTGTCAACAAACTGGCCACATAAGATTTATTTTCTGTCAGAAAAAAAAAGCCTGACTTCATTTTTTAATTCAAATAAGAATGTTACATGATGGGTTCCAGTGACAACCCAGTCATTTCATAATTCTAATTCTAAAGTCGATAGATGGATACGGTAAAGAACCTTGCATTGAGACTGTCACCGGTTGAAATATATTCCTGTTTTAAAATATTTCTTGCTTAGCTGTTAAGGGCTCTCCCTCAGACTACAGAAGCTAATAAATTGTCTCTTTATTTGGCACCTTGGGAATTTTTTTTTTTAGCACCCTGGACCAATGCACCATTCCGGATGGTTGAGACGTACACTTTTTCTTTAAGGGGTAGGAGGTAAGGGTGATGTTGGAAAGAGAAAAGGGAAAGAAGCAGCAGCATGACATTTGGACCCTCAAGCATGTTCTAGAGCAGGCTGGTTTTAAGAAAGTCCTCATTTGCCTCAAGTTTAATGACTCTGGGCCTAAATGGGACAGGATCACAATCACATTTGTCACCAGCAAACTCATATCTAGATGGCATATGAGTTGTTCCTGTTAGAACAATGACTTACTGGAAAGCCATTTCCCACCACTGATTTGAGCACCACTGTTATTATCATACATGAATTTCCATATACAATTAGGCTATATTACAGATTTGCTATTCCATTTAACTGACCTGTCTGCCTACCCTTAATTTTCACTTAAGAATTTTCTTTCTCTTTCTTTTCACTTTTGTGCAATAGAAAATGTGCTCTTTTCTTCTACGTTTTCTTTTAACTGTTTTTTGTTTTGCCATACCAATGACAGGAATTTTTTTAATGTTTATATTGTAGTCAGTCTTTTGGTAGTGGTCTTTGTTCTCTTTTAGGTTTTCTGATGTACAGTCATTTTATCTGCTTACAAGCAGTTGATGTTTTATCTCTTTCTTTACAATTCTTATGCTTCTAATTGTTTCTCTGGGCTGACTGCATTAGCAAGTAGCTTCAACACAATGTCAGATAGCAGTAGTGGTAATGAGCATCTTTTTCCTTCACCTACTTTAATAGGAAAGCCTCTAGCACTTTCCCATAAGTTGGTGCTGGTTTGGGGTTATGGTGTATGCAAGTTTTATGTGATAATGTTAAATAATTAGTTATTAGTTTTTCTTTTTCAGTGTTTTAACATGAATCTGTGTTGTATTTTGTCAAATTCCTTTTCTGCATCAATAAAGATAATCACATGATTTTTCTTCTTAGCTCTTGTATCAGTTATTAAGCTACTAACTCGTACCTATAAATGCTTAGCTCCTATACCTCGCTTCTAGAGTAGTGACTACTGATGTCAATCATGCACTGCCCCCTAGAGCTAGTTGACTTTTTAGGTGTGTTTTTCTTATCTCTCCAACTTGATAATTAGCATATTTTATTTTGTACATTTTATTAAACGTCTCCACAGGGTTAAGTGAATTTGTTGAGGTAGCGACACTCAATATTTATTGTTTACCTGCCACAACCCCTGTCCATCATTGCTCAGGAAAATCGTTAATCATCTATAGCTAGATATATACCTGCTGGTACCTACCTAGAATGTTGAAATCACATACCTGAGACAGGAGACAAGAAAAATTCCGAGGGGAACTCTCATGTAAATGCTACTTCTTCCAAGCAACTAAAACAGCTCCTCTATTCTTTCCAGGAAAAAAATCCCCTTCTTTGAGGACATTCCTGGTAAGTATCTTCATCAATAGAAAAAAAAAATTTATAAAGAAAACCAGAGGTTTTGCTAGCATTTCTGTGGTTTCAGACTTACTGTGATGTGGGGATGCTCTGATTGGGAAAAAGAATGATCAGAAGGTTTCTAGGGAAGCGTACCAGTTTACAAATAGCCAGGTTCTCAGTGACCACCTCATGTGTCTACTGTTTTCTTCTCAAGCAGAAATGTGAAGACAGGAGAAGGTAGAGTCCAGTCTTACCCAAACCCTGCATGTCCAGGAGAAAGCTGACTCTAGTCTAAGCTAGACTTGTTTTACATAATTTCATACACAAAATAATGGAAGAGTAATATCCACAATTAACATCAAAGATCCCCTTATTCTTCACAGACTCAGTGTAGAGGCTCAGTTACTTATCTCATGACCACAGAAAAAAATGAAGGAAGAAAAGAATGAGGACAGATTTGCCAGAGCCAGGGCTTTACCCAAGAAATATAGCTGAGAAACTGTGGGAGGGTAATAAGTAGGCACCTAGGCTCTGCAGGATGAGAACTGGATGCAAAGAACAATTGAGAGCTTTCTTCCCTATCCTCTCCTCATCTTGAGTCGCTAGTCATTGCTGCAAGTACAGGAGAACATAAAACAGAGTTTCAGAAAACTAATATGTAAAACGCGAGAAATTACTAGTGTGCATGGGTGCCCAGAGCTAAATATAAAGCACTCGGATATTTGCAAAAGCACTAGCATGCTCAGAGTTAACCAGTTACTAGACTGCTTTCTCACACCTGAAAACATCCTAAAAGAAAGAATTTTCCTCCTTTGTCTTTTTAGTGACAATTTGGAAAAGGTCTAACCCTTTTAACTTATTTAGAGCTGTTGAGATTGAGACATATAATACAGTTCTGGTAAGAAAATAATCAATTAAGGGAAATAATCAGATATTCTCTCAACCTATTCCTACCCCCCTCAGAATGTACGACAGTGCCATAGAGGCAAAGAGCCTGCATGTTTCTTTAAAGGTGAGGGGAGTGAGGGAGTTTCAGGTGTTAAGGATTTTCAGACAGTCATAACTGAGGAAGCTTTCCTTTTAACACTGTTTGCTTTCTTTCCTTTTGTTTGCTCTTCTCCTCTCTGTATGTTTTGTCTACCTTTCATTCAACATAATGAGTTACTTTATATTAAGGGGGAAATGAAAAAACAATTTTTTTGTGTTCAGACCATCTGGGGGCAGTGCTTCCTTTGACAGAGGCACTGCCAGAAAGGGAACAGCAGGAGGGCATTCAACGAAGTGTTTGATGTAACAGTGAGGTTTTGATTGTTTGTAAAAACAGAATGAAGATTTCCCAAAGGCTACCCAATCAAAAGAACCAGAAGACTCTAGAGCAGTGAACTAGGCCCAGTGAACATGGTCAATTCCAGGTCTCCAAACTGAATCCACAGAGGCTCCAGGAAAAGGAAGGAATGGAAACTCCACTGAGCACTCTGCTGGTGCTCCTGTGTGTGCAGCTGACCCATGAGTCAGGGGAGCCGTGAGGAGGGGAGGAATCGCGCAAGCAACAGAAAGTGGAGGCGGCCGGGGCAATGAAATCTAGAAGGATCCCAGGGACAATCTTGGGTCTACTCTTGGGAATGTACAACAAATAATGAAACTGATGAACAAACAAACAAACAAACTATATATATGAAAATGTTTCATTCCTTCTGAGCAGGGTCAAATGGACAACTGCCAGTGAAACAGAATCCTCCTTCCCTGAAAGTCAAGGAAAGCGACAGCGTCACACTGAACTGCAGTTACAGAGACAGCGCCTCAGATTTCCTCCAGTGGGTCAGGCAGGATCCTGAGGAAGGCCTCATTTCCCTGATACAAATGCTACCAACTGTGAGAGAGAAGAGCAGTGGAAGATTCACAACCAGGCTTAAAAAAGGAGATGAGCACTTTTCCCTGCACATACAGGATTCCCAGCTCCATGACTCAACCACTTCTGTACAGCAAGGACACAGTGCCCACAGTCACCTGTACCCTGTACCTAAAGCTAGCTGAGGGGCCCGGGCACACCTCCTTTTATAAGGGCACTGGGGCACTGACTATAACTGCTGTATATAAAGGGAAATATAAGGGACTGTTTTATAACACAATATCAAACATTTCATTCGAAGACCATGTGAGGAGGGATAGTGTTTTCAAATACGATCTAAAGTATTTTGTTTCTCAGTGTGAGGCCCTTCCTTTGCGAAAACTAGTCCAAAAACTAGAGGCTAAATATCAAAAAGGAGAGAGCACTAAAGAACAAAGAAAGAACAGGGTAAAATTCTTGTCTTTGAGCTTCTTTGTAAACTTTTACAAAGATAGAGAAAATACAAAATCTTGAAAGCCGTGACCATCAAATTCAGTAGTGAAAGAAAAGATATTTTGACATGCCAAAAAGATTGGCTTAGAAGATCAAGTACCAAAATCTGAGGGAAAATGATACAAAGGGTTTAAAGGAAAAGAGAACACAACGTGGTAGAAAAGCTGTCTTCTCCTTAAAAGGGATAAAATGTCAACCAGCTAGCTAGAAAGGAAGTCAATGATGTGAGGAGAGGTCATAAACAGTGAGTCCAGCATCCTGCTCTTTTCTAGGGTCAGAGCCCTGAGCAGGTAGGGTGGGAGGAGGGTGAATCACATTTAGCAATGATTCTGAACTGAAGGAAAAGTGAATTTTGGCCAAAACTGTTTTGATCATTGTTTCTTATATCAATACTCACAAGAAAACACCCATTACAGAGGAAGCATTGAACAACCATGTGGACAAGATGGTCCGTCCAAAGCATATCAGCCAGCCAGCCAGCCAGAGAATGTGTGTCCTTGTCAATTTCTTGAACAATAGACCCATGAACAGATTAGCTGAGGTGACAGAATTGAGCTTCTTTATAAGCGCAGAAGCATGGGTTTTCTCCCATCAAGAAAAATTTAGCTACTTCTGTTGCTGTTGCAGGACTTTTCCTTAGTTCAAAGACAGGGTTCTTTGTCCCATGGCCACGAAAATTCAGGCTCACAGACAATTTGAATGGTGAGTAAGACACGGTTTTATTAGGTGAAGAGGAAGAAAAGGGGGAAACAGGGACTCTCACAAGGCCAGAGTCCCTGCTAGAGCACTTCCCACCTAGCAGGTTGAATTCCAGCTTCCACACAGGAAGAGGAGGAGCCTGGCTCCTCCCCACTGCAAAGGATGACAACTTCTGTGACTCCACCCCACTGCACAGGCCGCTTGGAATTTCTCCAGGGACCCTCTCCCACCTGGCTGTCTCATTGCCAAATGTCCACCCTGTCAGCAGTAAATACAACACTGAGCCTTCGATGTGGAATCATCCCTCAAAGGAACCAACCACACACTAGTTGGCAAGTTGATTACATTGGACCACTTCCACCCTGGAGATATCAGGAATTTTTTTTTTTATTAATACATATTCTGGGTATGAATTTGTGGTCTCCTCTAAAGTGCCACACATAGTTGCATAAACTGAGGGTTCAGAGTGTCTCATTGATCATTCTGATCATCAAGGGATTTCACATCCCTTGCATCAACAGACCCACTTTATATCAAGGGCATGTGACAGTAGTCATGTCATATAGCATATAGCTTCATCATATAGCATTAGCCATGAACCACTAGCCTGATAGAACTTTGGAATGACCACTTAAGGGCCCAGCTAAAGCACCAGCATACGGACAGCACACTGAGGGGCTGAAAAGTTATTCTTCAAGATAGCGTTGTGTCCCTGTTACATAAAATACATGGACCTGGGTACCAAGGGGTGGAAGTAGGACTATCAGCCCATCAACCACTACTTTTAGTAACCCACTTTTGTGCTTCCTGTTCTTATAACTATAGGTTCTGCTGGACTAGGGATTCTGGTTCCCTTTGAGGGGGAAAAGGGAGGATGCTGCTTCTACAAGGGAAACAGAAAGGTTTTTACCAAACCCAAGGTAATATATACTACCTCATAATTTGGGGATCTTCATGGCAGTCCTGGAGGCCAAAAACGGAGTTACTACTGTGTCAGGGACAGTTGATCCTGATTATCATGAAGTTAACCCCACAGCAGAACTGGGGAAATACGTCTACAACTCAGGGAATTCACTGGGATGACTTTTAGCACTTTCATGTCAGTGATTATTATAAATAGGCAACTGTAGCAACTACAGCCTGACAAGAGCAGACTAACCAGGGGCTTATACCCCTCAGTGATGAAGGTCTAGGTTACCTCCCTGGAAAAGAAATCTAGAGCAGTAGAAGAAAATGTTAGCTGAAGGTGAGGAGAATCAAGAATAAGTAGTATAGAAGATAGATAGAGGAGATAATAAATATGAATTGCAGACATGGAACCAACTATAGCAAGCATAACTTGTCCCAGTAACCCTCTTGTTGTCAAAAACAACAACAATAGCAGCAACAACAACAAAAACTAGTGATCTGTATGGATTTAACACAGAGCACAAGTGGATCTGAGCAAGACAAGGAGTGAACTGTATAGATACTGTTGGTTCCCTACCAATATCTCCTAGGCAGTCATGCCAACACACTGGACACCACTTGCTGAAAATCCCAGCAACCCTGAAGACGACTTTGACTTTCTGGCCATGAATGTGGAGGGTGTGGAGAACAAGCCAGAAATGCAAAAGAGTTAATGCTGCAAAAGCAGTTCTTAATCAGTGATAGACAGTGAGTTTAGGCACGATTACTCCAGTTTCTTCATGACTCATTTGGCATAGCTCCGAAGAGTATGCTATGCTGTCTCTTGGAGTTATTGTGACAGGTAGTTAGACAGGCATGAATGGGGCACAAGAGGACTCTCCCCTCCACCCACCAGGAATCATCAGGTGATGGTTTGGCAGTTATCACATTGCCTCTCTAAAAATGATAATTGGCAGCAAATTATCACTGGCAACTTGCCCAACAGATAAAGACACTTGAGATTGGTAATCGGCTTCCAATAAAATCTCAGGAATTGGCCGAGTGAACCCAGCATGCACATTAAGAGACAAAACAGCGGAGTATGACCTTCTAGGGGCACTCCACCAGAAAAAGGAAGAAAGCCTCAGATGGGCATGCGTACAACTTCCTAAACATACTGCTCATGCCCACTTCCCAAGCAGGAAGGAGAGCACTGCGCATGTGGGCGGGCAGCCACCCTAAGGGAAGAATCATGGGAAAGGGGTGCAAGATGCTGGAGGTAGGTCAGCATATAAAATCTTAGGATTAAGGTTAAAGGCTGCACTTGTCCTTCAAGTTGTCCACTTGGGTCTCTTCCAAGCGTACTTTCCTTTCTCTCCTGCTCTAAAGCTTTTTAATAAAATTCCACTCCTGTTCTGAAACTTGCCTTGGTCTCTCCTTCTGCCTTATGTCCCTCAGTCAAATTCTTTCTTCTAAGGAGGCAAGAATTGAGGTTGCTGCAGACCCATATGGATTCACCACCAGTAACTCAGAACCTTCTACCCCTAACATTATCCAGCTGCAGTAAGCTGCAATTGCCCATAGTGGTAACTGTCTTGATGGCACATTCTGTATTGGCTTCCTTCCTTCCCTGATTTACCTCCTACCCATGTTTTGCCAACAAAAAGAGTTAAACTCTGTAAAATAGTTAACGAGATTGATTCTGAGCCAAATATGAGTGACCATGGCCTGTGACACAGCCCTCAGGAGGTCCCGAGAATATGTGAAAGGTGGTTGCAGTGCAGCTTGGCTTATACATTTTAGGGAGACATGGGACTTCAATCAAATACATTTAAAAAATACATTGGTTCTATCCAGGAAGGCGGGACAACTCAAAGCAAGAGGCAGTGGGGTTAGTGGGAGTGAGGGGCTTCTAGTTTATAGGTAGATTTAAAAATTTTTTGGTTGACAATTGGTTGAGTTTATCTAAAGACCTGGGATTCATAGGAAATGTCTGGATTGTGATAAGAGGTTGTAGAGACCAAAGTTTTATCAGGCAGATGAAGCCTCCAAGTAGCAAGTTTCAGAGAGAATGGATTGTAAATGCTTCTTATCAGACTTAAGGTCTGTGTTGATGTTAATGCCAAAGAGGTATGATGAAGCATGTCTGACCGCCACTTCCCATTCTGGCCTGAACCAATCTCTCAAGTTGAATTTTAAGAGAGCCCTGGCCAAGAAGGAAGTCTACTCAGATGGTTGCGGGGGCTGGGGAGCCTTAGAATTTTATTTTTGGACTACAGTTTCCTAGAATCACCTACAATAAACTATTTACACACAAATTACTGTGTTGAAGCTGACTTTTAGGGATCCAAAAACGAGATACAGGAATTCAAATCATGAGACAAGGGTGAAGATTATCTAGAAGAAATGTTGGTGTCCCTTCTCTTATTGCTACCAAGCTGAGCTTTGCAGCACCAGGGATTTTAGCAGCCTCATTCAGGACAGGTCCCAGTGCTTACAACTCCTGAAGCATCTCTCTGAGTGGGGAAACTCAGCCACCTACCTCTGTGACAGAGAACTCATGCTCCTCAGACAGCACGCAATACATAACAGGGCCCCCATTCATATGCCCAGTTTGGGGACCCCAACTCAGGAATTACATAAGGATCCCTAACACTCTCTCTGGAAATGCAAAATTCTAAAGAATCAGAGCAAGGTATTTAAAAAGTGTTTTTTTCACAATATTTTTTCATAATGGAATGAAAATGATGAGAGCAATTCTTGATATAAATACAAATTAAACTGAGGCAATTTAGTGCTGATGAGAACTTCTGCAATAGTTATTTCAGAGCTTCTTGATATAGCATAAACAAGGTGGTTTTGTTTGTTTGTTTGTTTGTTTGCATTTGTTTGTTTTTTGAGATGGAGCTTCACTCCTGTCGCCCAGGCCGGAGTGCAATGGCACAATCTCAGCTCACTGCAACCTTTGCCTCTGGAGTTCAAGAGATTTTCTGGTCTCAGCCTCCCAAGTAGCTGGGATTACAGGCAAGTACTACCATGCCCAGCTAATTTTTGTATTTTTAATAGAGATGGAGTTTTACCATGTTGCCCAGGATGGTCTCAAACTCCTGACCTCAAGTGATCCGCCCACCTCGGCCTCCCAAAGTGCTGGGATTACAGGTGTGAGCCACCACCTGGCCAACAAGGTTTTTTTTAATCCATGTAAAATGTGAGCACAATTAGACACTACATATTCTGCTTTTACTTATCTCTGAATTTAGTCGATGCTCTTTTCAGCCACAAGCATATACCTTTTTTCTCATTATTTTAAGAAATTGTAAAAATGTAAAAAATTGAATATAAACAGGCATATTCTTATCACCCAAAATTAAGTGTTCATATTTCATAAGATTTGCTTTGTAAGTTTTATTTTTTTTAAATAAGAAGAAAAATAAAATCACAGTTTGCCATTTGTTGTGAACGGAGTCAGAGGTTTCTGCCCACCCTTCCGGGTCAGGCTCTCCTCTCCAAGATTAGGTCTTATTAAAAACAAATTTGCCAGCTCCATTTTCTCTTTATTTTTCTACTAAGCTAGCTAAAAGCACTCCAGAAACATTTTTTATTTTCATTTGAAATTATAACCAGAGGCCTATTTTCTGAGAGACCAAAAAGTATTCAGAAACATTTCCCTCCTTGAAACCTAGTCACCCACCCACCTATCATAGCATTTCCTGCCCTGAAGGAGAATTCTCACCAAGCACAGAGGAGAACCCAGATCAGAGCAGAAGACTTTTCACTCTACAGGGGAGCGCTGCCAGCATGACACGTGTTAGCTTGCTGTGGGCAGTCGTGGTCTCCACCTGTCTCGGTAAGGAAGATGTAGGTCTTTCTTTATAAAGGCATCTAATGGGGCTGTGAAGCAGGAGGGATTAACAGAACAGCGACTGCATTGCCTCTTAGAGCCCAGCTACCTGGAGGCAGAAATATGCTCCCTGAGGCTGGAATCACAAAGAAAGGTGTGTGGGAATGGCAATCAGCTTGTGAGTCTGTTTCTCTCTCCCACATGATATCCCAGTGAAGTCCTTTCTCTCCTCTTTCCCACAGAATCCGGCATGGCCCAGACAGTCACTCAGTCTCAACAAGAGATGTCTGTGCAGGAGGCAGAGACCGTGATCCTGAGCTGCACATATGACACCAGTGAGAGTAATTATTATTTGTTCTGGTACAAGCAGCCTCCCAGCAGGCAGATGATTCTCATTATTCGCCAAGAAGCTTATAAGCAACAGAATGCAACGGAGAACCGCTTCTCTGTGAACTTCCAGAAAGCAGCCAAATCCTTCAGTCTCAAGATCTCAGACTCACAGCTGGGGGACGCCGCAATGTATTTCTGTGCTTTCATGAAGCACACAATGAGATGAGCAGCAGGGAGAGGCTTACAGAAACCTCAGACCTCAGCATCTGTGCAAAGGTCATAGGGTGCAAGGGAGGTGGTGGGGTAACAGGTATAGAAAATCACTGACTTCTCTTGGAAATAAAAGCTTCTCCTATTTCTTCTCCTATAAGAAACTCAGAGAGATGGCTGTCTGCAAGCTTCAATCCTTAAAGTAACAGTACAGATAATGATGTGTGCAGTGCATTCCAGTTTGACAAAGTGCCTTCACTAAGGTACTTATTACAGGTCAGATTTCCTAAGCATTTTCTCTGTCCAGAAAATTTTTATAATTTGCCTGGGCACTCTTACCTCCAGGAATTTTAAGTCTTTTCCATTGTTAATTGTTGCTTGTTCTTTTATTTGTCCATCTAATCCAAAGCTGCATCTCCTCAGAACAAGGCACCCATTTTAGAACGCAACGGGTGTGACAATGGTGGCATAACCAGGAAGGGGACCAGCTGGGCCCACCACAGACTTAAGAGATGACCTAGGTCCACCTGCAGTAGAACCTAGAAGAATGATGAAAAGGCTTTAAAATGCTCCGTTGAAGGGCCAGCTCGTGGGCAACACCTCAGTGATTGGAATGCTACGTTTCAGAAAATGATAATATTCGTTAAACCACTGGCTGATACATGGTATTGTGGCAAAAGTTTAGAAACCAAGAAATAGACATAGAATAGAGTCTTCTCATATCACTCCCTATAACTCATTTTCAGAATTTGTGTTTCCCTTTCCCACAACCCTAGGTTCTCCTAGATCAGAGGTCCTAGTTCCCAAGGAAGGATGCTCCCTTCAGGGATTTAGTAACCTGCAGCTATGGCTGCCACGTTTAGGTCACTCTGAACTCTCTGTGCCAACAGCCCAGCAGGCAAAGAGAGGAGCTATTAGACTGGAAGGGGTAATTGACCCTAATTATCATGAAGCACCAGGTTGTTGTGACTCAAGGAGGGTGAGGAGGAATGTGGCTATAATGTAAATATTTCACACTGGTGTCTGCTGATGTTTCCATGCCCAATACAAGCAGCAAGCAACAGTTCTTGTAGCAACAAGACCTGAAAAGGGCAACGTGACCAAGAACTGAGACTCTTCAGCAATGAAGTTTTAAAGAACAGAAGCTCATGTCATGCAACCTTCCCGTATTAAGAGCATTAGAGAGATTGTAGTCAGAGGCAACCTTGAAGACACAGTGACACAATGGAAATAATGTAGGGCAAGCATGCATCTGAGCAGTGCAAAGAAAGGACTGTAACTGATATCATATGTGCCTTGTTCTCCCATCCAAATGTCTCTCTGATTTTAGCTAGAGTTGTGGTAGACAATCACATTCACCTCATGCTGGTAACATCCAGCATTAAGCATACTCTATGTTTTGTTTTGTTTTGTTTTATTTTGTTGCTTTCTACCCCAAGGCCTTCTCTAATGTCTCAGGAGATCTCTTAGTTTAAGGGCAAGCACAGCCTGAAATTATAGGGACACTACCACCCCTGTTGGCAAACACCAACCAATGGGGAAAAACAGCCAGGGGATAAACGGACTAGCTTTGTGTCCTTTAAGTAGACAATTCTGAGAGGCAACCTGTATGCTTCTTGGGAGATCCTATCAGAACCAAGTCCCACTTGAGTCAGGTATTGCTCGACCCAATTTCTTCTTTTATATCTTATTTTTATAGATCAAGGGAGTACAAGTGCCACTTATGATACATGGATATATTGTGCAGTGGTGAAGTATGGGGTTTCAGTGTAACCATCACCTGAATAGTGTACATGGTACTCAATAGGTGCTTTCTCATTCCTCATTCTCCTCCCACACTCCCACCTTTTCGAGCCTCCAATGTCTGTTATCTTTGTCCATGTCTATGCATTATTTAGCTCCCATTTATAAGTAAGAATATGTAGTATTTAAATTTCTGTTTCTGAGTTACTTCACTTAAGATAATGGCCTCCAGTTCCATCCATGTTGCCATAAAAGACATGATTTTATTCTTTTTATGGCTGAGTAGAATTCCATGGTGTGTGTGTGTGACATTTCCTTTATTTAACCATCCACTGATGGACACTTAGGTTGATTTCATATCGTTTCTGTTGTGAATAGTGCTGTGATCAACATAACAGTGAAGTTATATTTTTGATATAATAATTTCTTTGGGGGAGGGGTAGATACCCAGTAGTGAAATGCTGGGTTGAAGAGTAGTTTTATTTTTAGTTCTTTGAGAAATCCCCATACTGTTTTCCATAGAGGTTGTACTGATTTACATTCCCACCAACAGTGAATTAGTGTTCCCTTTTCTCTGCATGCTTACCAAACATCTGTTGTTTTCTGACTTCCTAATGATTGCCATTCTAACTGATGTGAGATGGTATCTCATTGTGGTTTTAATTTGCATTTATCTGATGATTCCTGGTGTTGAGCATTTTCTCATGCTTGCTGACCATTTGTATGTCTTCTTTTGAGAAAAGTCTGTTCATGTCCTTTGCACACTTTTCAATGGGCTTATTTGTTTCTTGCTTGTTGAGTTGTGTGAGTTCCTTGTAGATTCTGGATATTAGTCCTTTGTTGGATCCATGGTTTGCAAATATTTTCTCTCATTCTGTAGGTTGTCTATTTACTCTGTTGATTATATATTTTGTGGTGCAGAAGCTATTTAGTTTAAGTCCCATTAGTCTATTTTTTGTTTTGCTGCATTTGTTTTAAGTTCTCAGTCGGAAATTCTTTGCCTAAGCCAAGATCCAGAGGAGTTTTTCCTAGGTTCTCTTACAGAATTTTTATAGTTTCAGGTTTTATATTTCAACCTTTAATCCATCTTGACTTACTTTTTGTACATAGTAAGAGAAACAAATCCAGTTTCATTCTTCTGTGTGTGGCTAATTTTCCCAGCACTGTTTATTGAATAGGGTGTCCTTTCCCCAGTGTATGTCTTTGTCTACTTTGTCAAAGATCAGTTAGTTGTAGGTATGTGGCTTTATTTCTGGATTCCATAATCTGTTCCATTGATCTGTGAGTCTATTTTTAATACCAATATGATGCTATATTGGTACTATAGCCTTGTAGTATCATTTCAAGTCAGGTGATATGATGCATCCAGATTTTTCTTTTTTTTTTTTTTTTTTGAGACGGAGTCTCACTCTGTCGCCCAGGCTGGAGTGCAGTGGCCAGATCTCAGCTCACTGCAAGCTCCACCTCCCGGGTTCACGCCATTCTCCTGCCTCAGCCTCCGGAGTAGCTGGGACTACAGGCGCCCGCCACCTTGCCCGGCTAGTTTTTTGTATTTTTTAGTAGAGACGGGGTTTCACCGGATTAGCCAGGATGGTCTCGATCTCCTGACCTCGTGATCCGCCCGTCTCGGCCTCCCAAAGTGCTGGGATTACAGGCTTGAGCCACCACGCCCGGCTGCATCAAGATTTTTCTTTTTGCTTAGGATTGCTTTGGCATTCAGGCTCTTTTTTTGTTTCATATTAATTTTAGCATTTTTTCCTAATTCTGTGAAAAGTAATGTTGGTATTTTGATAGGAATTGCATGGAATCTACATACGGCTTTAGGCAATATGGTCATTTTAATAATATTGCTTTTTCCAGTTCATAAGCATGAGATGTTTTTTCATTTATTTGGGTCATCCACAATTTCTTTCATCAGTGTTTTGTAGTTTTTCTAGTAGAGATCTTTTACTTTTTTGTTTAAGTGTATTTCTAGGTATTATTTTGTGGTTATGATAAATGGGATTATTTTGTGGCTATTATAAATTTGGTTTGCAGCTTGGTTGTTACTGATGTATAGAAATGTTACTTATTTTGTACATTGATTTTGTATCTTGAAACTTTACTAAATTCACTTATCAAATCTGGGAGTCTTTTGGAGGAGCCTTGAGGGTTTTCTAGGTATAAGACATATCATCAGCAAACAGATAATTTGACTTTTTATTTTCCAGTTTGGATGCCTTTTATTTCTTTCTCTTGCCAGTTGCTTTGGCTAGGAGTTCCAGCCCTATTTTGAATAAAAGTGGTGAGAGTGGGCATCCTGCTTTACCCATTTTCTCACTCCTGCTTCCTGAGATCACTTCCTAAATAAACTACTTTCACCCAAGTTAGTTTCAGGCTCTGTTTTGGGAGGAAATCAAACTAATACAAGGAATCTTTGGAAATACAAAGATTCTTTGAAAATTTAACAAAGAAAGAACAGAGGAGAGTTCAAGGTGAACCTTACTGGGCTGAGCTAATAAAGGCAAGTGAGTGCTTGAGTGAGTAACTGTAAAAAATAGATGTCACATTTTTTTCAAAAGATGATGAGGCAAATCGCATTTGCTAAACTCCCATCTCTGCAGATATGTGATTATGTCTTTTCAGTGTTCAAAAAATTTACTTTCCAAGTTTTAGCTCTTTCAACTGTCTCTCATTTCCCCTCCCCAAATTTTCTGACCCTTTACTATTTAAACTTCGTTCCTAGTTATTCCCAAAATATGTCTCTCTTCTAGTCAGTTTACTACCCTTACTAGCTCATAAGCACTTAAAGCTTATTGCTACCTCTAGCATTTCTCTACTGGTTGTTCCACCCACCCAAATTTCTCTTTTATGTATATTTCTGACTGCTTAAACCATATGAATCTTACAACCACCATCAGAAATCTCTCTTCCCTCCAAGATTTCTTCTCCAATAATCAAAGAATCCTTTAATTCCTTCTCTTCCAAATGTCATACAGTACCAACTGTGAACCAAACAATCCAACTCTTACTGACATACCTTCTTGAGGCGTTTGCTGTTGTTTCAAGGTACTCATCTTTCCTCCCCAAATACATTATATTCTCTATGCAGATAGAGTTTGCCTTGTACCCTTCATAATTCCTCACTGCTCCTAGCACAGTATTAAGCACATAATAAGTGCTGATAAGGCACAAATATTATGCTTAAAGTTTAAATTATAATCATGCTATATTTCTGAAAGAATATCAAGGCAAAAGGTTTCTCTGAGGATGTAAGATGTGATAGAAGGTAGAATTTAAGAAAGCAATGATAAAGGAAAGGACAGATACAATTTAAACATCCAAGTATTTTGATTTAGTGGAAACATAAATCTGAAACTCGTAAAAAGATTACTTCTAGAATACATTTCTTACTAAACCAAGTTCTTTCCACACGGAGAAGTCCTAGAAACTGCCTCTGTAATTATCTCTTTGACCTGAAGAGGGCACTGTTTGCTGCTGTTTATAGCAGTTATTTACAAAAAACCGATCTCATTTTGAAGAATCTGCTATTCCTAATACATACGAAATAACTAGAACAAATCCTATGTTGTCTGTAGAGACTAGGTCAGATTTCCACATCCTGGAATCAAATTTTCCACCAGTTTAGAAAGGTCAAACCATGGAGGAGCTTTTAGGAACTGTATTTGTGATCTGGTGGCTTTGGCCTGGATGAGAGCTGAGTGAATTCATGTCATCAAGAACACAGAGGACTCAGAAGGTTCTGAGAACTAGTCTCTACATTTTACAGAAGGGATTCAAAAAGTAAATAAAATATTTAATTCACCCTTTATTTAACTTACCCTTAATTCATCTTTTTAAGAAAATTTGCTATCAAGAAAGAGGAAAGCTCTTCCTGACCAACTGTCCAGAAAGACAGAACCAGTCTCTGTTCTCCAGAGAGACAGAACCAATAGGATGAATATATAGATATATGAGAGGGGATTTATTAGAAGAATTGGCTCATGCAATTATGGAGGCTGAGAAGTCCCGTGACAAACTGTCTGCAAACTAGAGAACCTGGGATGCTGGCAGTAGTGTGGCTAGCCCAAATCCAAAAGCCTGAGAACCCAGGGGGCCACTGGCATAAGTCCTGGAGTCCATAGGCCACAGATCCCAGAGTTCTTGTGTCTAAGGGCGAGAGAAAAAGAGTGTGTCCCAGCTCCAGGGAAGAGAGAGACCAAGTGGCTTTTCCTAGGTTTCTGTTCTACTCAGGGCCCTAGCAGACTGGATGCCCACACTGAAGATGGATCTTCCCCACATATTCCATTAAGACTCACAAGCTAATGTCCTCTGGAAACACCCTCACAAACATACCCAAAAATAATGCTTTACCAGTTCTCTAGGTATTCCTTAATTCCGTCAAGTTGACACCTAAAATTAACTATCACCCCATCCACGAAGGAAAGATGTTTTATCATCTACTATAATTATCTGAACAGTGTTTCAGATCCATGGGTATAGAATGAAAAAGATCTAGAACAAGTCTAATGCCTTTGTTTCTGTTCTTGTTAACTAGGGTTTTGTAGTGCAGGGGAAGATAAGCAGCCTCCTTCAGTGCTAGTACCAGCTCCACCTCTCCCTGAACCACAAGACCACCCAGTCGAGGGACTTAGCCATCTACTTCTGTGCTGCAGGGAACCTACATGCCCCTGAAAGCATCTAAATGCACCACCCCCTCCACCCTGCATTGGGATCTCCACTCAGGGGTTAGTAAACCATCTTCATCACCTCCTCTGACCAAACGAATATTGTAAATGAATATAACAAATCAGAGAAAATCTTGTTTAAAAGACTTTTAAAACATTTTTTGTTCACTGTATTTTCAGATAAGGAATTCACAGTCACAAGAACCCTGACCATAAGCTGTCTGAGGTGATTAGGACTGGGCACCCTGAGTGTTCTTTCATCAAGATCCACTCATCTAAGAGGGGCTGTCTCAATGATTGGAGCGGCTTCTCCCACTTGTGCCATTAATTGCTGATGTGCCTCAGTTTTTGAATCTGTAACAATTCTCCCATGAGAACGTGAGAGTAGGTGTGTGATACTCACATATTTTTCTCCTAGTTTTTACTGTTTATAGTCTAACTAGCTAACTCCAGTAGGATTGATATCCCAAGGAAGCACAGTAGAATTTCCCAGACTGCCCAGAAGGGGTTCTGCTTCCACAAACAGGCAGCCTTCTGCCCACCCCACCCATATTTGCCCACTTACAAGTTCTTTTATATACATCACTTTATTTGGTCTTCAATGTTCAATAACTTGATTAACTGTGGAAGCTGGGAACTGATTGGATGATAAATACAAGATACTAAAGTTCTGATTGCATAGGCCCCAGAGGGTCACAAAAAAAGATAGATCTTGTCTAAAGTGGCAAGATCTATCTATGGCCACACCACCCTGAATGTGCCCAATCTCATCTGAAATGACAAGATCCATTGCAGCATTGGAGTCCCCAATCAGCATTGCAATTGCAGGCCCAGTGAGCCCAGGCAAGAGGCAGAAAACGTTCACTCTTGAGACCCTAATTAGTGAACTCATAGCTGCAGCTGACCTGAGACTGGGAGAGAAGACAGCCCAACCATCTAGAGTTTCCTATACAGACTAGAGAGTGGTGGCACATGCCTGTAGTCCCAGCTACTTGGAAGGCTGTGGTGGGAGCATCACTTGAGCCCAGGAGGTTTAGGCTACATAGTTGTGCCACTGCACTCCAGCCTGGGCGACAGAGTGAGACCCTGTCTCAAAAGGAAAAACAAAAAGGACCAGAGAGGAGAAGGGGGTAAATTGTAAAGTAATAGCATATTTACCAATTTCCTGTGAATTTGTCCAGAAAATAGTAGGTAGTGCAGAAATTTAACACCAAGCAAACAAGAGACCACTGCAGAAGAACTCGACATGCTGTACTTTAAGAAGTCCTCTGGAGTTAAGAACATCTGTGGCAGAATGCCCGCTGTTAATACCATTTCCAAGTGGAAATAATAAATGGGAAGGGAGAGTTAAGACCACCGCTCCCTATACAGCTTTTAATTTAGTCTTTCAGTCTCCTTCTTGTTTTACAGGGGGAAAAGTTTACATAAAGCTGAACTATAGAGAAGTCTTATCTAAGATTGGATGACACAAATTCAATAGGGAGAGAGAATTAATGCAAATCAAACCAGTAGTTCTCTGTATTGTGAGTTTTCATTTTTGCTCTGTTGTCTCTTCTACAAAATGAAGACTAATTCCTGACTTTTCCTCCCTCAAAGAAGAATGTGTGCATGAGGAAAAATCAGGTGCCAAGGAAAAGCTGTCAGATGTGCAACACAGAATGTTCCCAAATGAATTTTATGTTAATTGTTCTGAGTCTTCCTTCACAAAGTCATTAACAGAAGCACACAAAAGCCCTTGCCACCAGTATTGTAGAGCTTCTTGACACAGCCAAAATCAGATATTCTTTTTTTAAAAAAGAAAGTCTTCAGCAAATTACAGTATAATTAGATATCAAAATTCTGGTTTCAATTTTCTCTAGACTATCTGAATGTTATTGTTGTTGTCATTATTTTTCATCATTTCTCAAAGTATTAAAATACAATTTGGTCAAACAATTACATAACCAATACCTGTGTTATCATAACCCAGAAACAATTTTCTGATATTGGCTTCAAGACAGAGGAGGGAGAGAAAAAAAGGAAAGAAGGAAGGAAAATAAAGGAAAAAAGAGGAGTAAGGGGAAGGGAAGGAGAAAGGGTAGACGGGAAGGAAAGAGAGAGAGAGAAAGTGGAAAGACAACAAAAGCTTATAGAGAAAACTGAAGTCACAACATCAGCTTGGCCTGTCTTTTCCCCACCCATCTCATTCTCCTTTCCAAATTATGTCTTTAAAAAACAATTTATCAGCTCCCTTTCCTCTTCATTTTTATTCCCAAATAAATTACAGTTCCGACAACACCTTTTTTTCATTAGACATTATAGTCAAAGTTTTATTTTCTGAAGCAAAAGACAAAAAGTGTCAAGGAGCTTTCCCTAAGGGAGACATCATAAACAGCCCACCTGACATCCCATTTCCTGTTCTAAAGCAGCTACAGCACCAGTACAGCTGATACTCAAGGTTCAGATCAGAAGAGGAGGCTTCTCACCCGGCAGCAGGGACCTGTGAGCATGGCATGCCCCGGCTTCCTGTGGGCACTTGTGATCTCCACCTGTCTTGGTAAGGAAGGCACATGTATTTACCTTAACTAGTATTCAATAGAACAGAGAAGTGGGAAGAAAGATTAATCGTGCAGAAATCTAATCTCCTCATTGGGCCCAGATATTAGAGGCAAGAAAGTTGATGGATTTTGTCAGAGGTTTGGATCAAGAGGTAGAAAGCTGGGTTGCAATGGGAACAGGCTTGTGAGTCTCTTTCTCTCTTCCACATGATATCCCAGTGAAGTCCTTTCTCTCCTCTTTCCCACAGAATCCGGCATGGCCCAGACAGTCACTCAGTCTCAACCAGAGATGTCTGTGCAGGAGGCAGAGACCGTGACCCTGAGCTGCACATACGACACCAGTGACAGTGATTATTATTTGTTCTGGTACAAGCAGCCTCCCAGCAGGCAGATGATTCTCATTATTCGCCAAGAAGCTTATAAGCAACAGAATGCAACAGAGAATCGTTTCTCTGTGAACTTCCAGAAAGCAACCAAATCCTTCAGTCTCAAGATCTCAGACTCACAGCTGGGGGACGCCGCGATGTATTTCTGTGCTTATAGGAGCACACAGTGAAATAAGCAACAGGGAGAGGCTTACAGAAACCTCAGACCTCAGCATCTGTGTAAAGGTCAGGGGGAAGTGTTCAGGGTTATAGGAACACAAAGAGGAAATAATTGTCTTCACTAAAGGAAAAAAAAAATGTATCTGACTATAGGAAACACAGAGGGGATGTCTATCAGCTGTAATTTTTGAAATAGTAATAAAATAATGAATCCACACATGCTTTATAGATTTTCAAAATACCTTCACGTGTTAATTCATTAAACCTGCACAAGCCCATGTGTTACATAGGTCAGATAACATATTCTAAGCATCACTGCTATCCAGAGAATCTTAGAGCTTGACCTAAAGCTCTATTCTTTTAGAATTATGTATTTTTGCTTTATTCTTTTAATTACTATCTGTCTGTACATCCCATGATGATATCAAAGTCAATATATCCAAAAGGCCAGGCGCGGTGGCTCAAGCCTGTAATCCCAGCACTTTGGGAGGCCGAGACGGGCGGATCATGAGGTTAGGAGATCGAGACCATCCTGGCTAACACGGTGAAACCCGGTCTCTACTAAAAAATACAAAAAACTAGCCGGGCGTGGTTGCGGGCGCCTGTAGTCCCAGCTACTCGGGAGGCTGAGGCAGGAGAATGGCGTGAACCCGGGAGGCGGAGCTTGTAGTGAGCTGAGATCTGGCCACTGCACTCCAGCCTGGGCGACAGAGAGAGACTCCGTCTCAAAAAAATAAATAAATAAATATATATATATATATATATATATATATATATATATATATATCCAAAACTGAATTTCTTACCATCTCCACAAGCCTTTATTTTTTCTTCTTTTTTTCCTCCTCAGCCTTGCTCAAGATTCAGGAACACAATAAAAGTTTGCTATTCCTGTGTTTCCAGTTTGGGGAATTTCTTCACCCTCGACTTTCCAGCCTGGGCTATCAGATTTTTATGCATACCTTATTACTTTCTAATTATAAAATGGTGCAAAAAAACCACTACATCATGTCAGACTCACTGTTTCCCATCCATCCATCATTCTTTCTGACTTTAACCTGGCTTCATCCTGTATTTCTTAACGTTCTTTAAAGCATCATTTGTCTTGACATAAGAAAGTAAGGAAAGAAAGCAAACAATTGTCAAGTAGGATTTCATGTACTGCTAGTACTCACCAGCAAATGCTAAAAAAAATTAAAAAATAAAAATAAAAAAGGAAGTTAACTTCTGGTAATGCCATAATTGCTTCTGGTAAGGCAGTCTAGCAGGTGGTGACAATTTAGATAAACCTGGTCTAACAGTAAGGCCAAGCAGCTGCCATGGTCCAAGTCACCACACCTATGTCTTCTGAGACTTGGGAGAATTCTCAGAATTGGGAGATGCCTGGACCGTGAGAGGATTCTCCCTTATGCTAAGGGAAAAATTAAAATAAATGAAAAAAATAATGCCAACATTTCTTTTTATGCCCACAATTCCCCCAATACATCTCCTTCACTATTAAGCCTCTTGTGGAGCATTTTATTCCATCTGCTCACTGTGGGTGGTGAGAGGCAGTTTGGAATGACAAACTGCTGAAATAATTAAGTTCAATAAGCAGGCTGCAGAGTTTAGGTTGGGGGTCTGTTTGGAATGAGTGGTGAGAGCGACTGGATGTGGGAGATGCTAAGGGGAGGCCAAGACCAAACTGCGGAATCATAATTCAGATTGCTGAGTCATTTCCCAAACACAACAGCTTCTGTAACGCCACACCCTAGCCCAGCTGGGCACCTAGGCTTCTACTTGTCTGGAAAAGTAGGGTAGGCACCAATCAAAATAAAACCTTTCTCTCACACAAGGAAGACACCTTCAGGCTATTCAGGTTTTGCCCTCCCTTTTACCCCTGAGGCCCATCAGTCACGCAGACTTAGATTCAGGCTAGTTACCAAGTTTCATATCTAAACTCATTTCTTTCCATCCTTGCTTCTAGTGCTTTCATGCAGCTCCTCTCATTTGAATTAATAAATAATCATTCATCTACTCTGTCTACCTTCAATTGCGTCCCCTTTTAATTTGGTTTAGCTGTGTCCCCACTCAAATCTCAACTTGAATTGTATCTCCCAGAATTCCCACATGTTGTGGGAGGGAACCAGGGGGAGGTAATTGAAACACCGGGGCTGTTCTTTCCCATGCTATTCTCGTGATAGTGAATTAAGTCTCACAAGATCTGATGGGTTTATCAGGGGTTTCTGCTTTTGCTTCTTCCTCATTTTTCTCTTGCCGCCGCCATGTAAGAAATGCCTTTCACCTCCCACCATGATTCTGAGGCCTCCCCAGCCACGTGTAACTGTAAATCCAATTAAACCTCTTTTTCTTCCCAGTCTTGGGTATGTCTTTATCAGCAGCATGAAAACAGACTAAAATACACCCTTCAAACATTGCTTCACATAGCTGCCTGAGTGAGCATCCTATAATAAAAATCAGATCATGTACACATACCTCTGCCTCAATAAAGCCTCATTTCCCACAGAAAGGCCCTGATTATTTAGAATATAGGTCCGTCAAAGCAGAGGCCACCACTGTATTTCCAGCACTTACTATGCCTGATAGGGTAAATGGTCAGGGTCATCTATTCATGGATTAATTAGGCTGTCCCCTGCTTAGCAACTTTGCCTCATTTGTTGCTATATTCCCATCTCCCAACACCATACACGCTCAACCTCTCAGCAAATGAAATTGTTTCCTACATCTATGCCTTTGCCAGCATTGTCCCCTCAGCATGGAATGCCCATCCCCAACTAACCACTTGCCTATTATTTGAAAGGTTCGCAAGCCTCCTCTCTTCTCTGAATCCTTGTCCTGACCCTCTTGCACCGGTAGAACTGATCACTTTCTCCTTTATCTCCTAACTGAAACCCTAAGCATATTTCTAATGTGGCAAATCTAACACTTCATGGTGTTTATAGGTATTTTTCACTGTCTCCTCACTAAAATGCAAACTGTTAGTTACCAACGACACAGTTTTACTCATTTCAATAGCAACTGTGCTTACAACAATCTTTAATTCACAGAAATGATTTTTTAAAGTTTTTTGAATGAAGGTAATTAATTGATGGGCATTTTCCTCATTAAACATTGTAGAGTAAAAATGGATAAATTTTCTATTTTGCTATCTCCTCTATAGTTGTGTCAACTCAGAATTCTGAGCTAACTCATAGGACTGTATGGCATGTCAAAAATTAATAGTAACAACAGTATCATGCTGATAATAAAAATATTAGTAGTAGCTAACAATTATTGAGTATCTATATGCACCCCATATTCTGAGAGGTGCATGACATGCCTTATATCATTTAGTAGTCCCAACAAATCCATGCTGTAGCTACTATTGATATTCTAATTTTATGTGAAGAATTAATATAAGTTCAAAGAGGCCAAAATGCCTAGAATCACACAATGTATGACACCTTAACCACTGGACTTTTTGCCTTCCCAAAGGGTGGCAAACTGCTATAGCATCTCAGTCTTATTAATGTAACAGACACATAGAACATAAGAAAGAAATTCATGAAGACAGTGCTGTATGCCATACATGCACTTGTAGTCCTCACTTTTTCTAGAGTAGTAATTGCAAGATGAGACTTATTTCAATTATCTTTATTAATAGAAGTTAAATGTAAAAATGACACTATTACCATTATTGTTTACATAGGAAATTTGTGCCTTTTTAACATTAGTTTGTAATTATTTGACTTGGGATTACACAATATTTTAAACTTCTTCAGTGCATTTTTCAATAGCGTTTAGGTTTAAAAATGCAGTCTTTGGCAGGGGCATTAATAAATGTTTCAAATGTCATTTTGTATAACTCTATGAAGAATACAAGAGTTTAGAAGAAATTTCTAACCTTCCCAAGTTATCCAAATTTCCAAGTTATCATAGGAAAATCCTTCCTTTGTAACTTTTTAAACTTTTTTGTATATGGTTGGGTGTTTCTATGAAATCTGCTTTTCCATTTTTTTGCTTCAGTGAAAAACTAATATATTGTGAAAATGCTCCCATATAAACAAGCAGTTTTTCTATAGCATGAGTTTTCCATGGCTATATTATATTTTTGAAATATACTTCATTTTACTCAATAACTTGAGGGTTTTTTTTGTTTTTTTGTTTTTTTTTCAGATGGAGTCTCACTCTGTCACCCAGGCTGGAGTGCAGTGGTGCAATCTTAGCTCACTGCAACCTCTGCCTCCCAGGTTCAGGCAATTCTCCTGCCTCAGCCTCCCGAGTAGCAAGGATTACAGGTGCGCACCACCCTGCACAGCTAATTTTTGAATTTTTAGTGGGGGTTTCCTTGTGTTGGCCAGGCTGGTCTCAAACTGCTGACCTCAATTGATCCGCCTACCTCGACCTCCTAAAGTGCTGGGTTTGCAGGCATGAGCCTCTGCGCCCTGCCTAACTTGAGTTATTGATCGAGTAAATCAACAAATACAGTAAGCATGATAAGTACATTGTTTCCAAACTGGAGCTATTATAAGTAAAACTGTAATTTTAAAAAGATGCTTGTACATAGAATAGTATGCAAGTAAGAGAGAGCCCAGATCAAAGTAACTGAAGCAAAACAAAACAAAACAAAAATCTGTTGGCTAATAAAACTGAAAAATCTGGGTTAACTACTTTAGGAAGGACTGGACTAAATGCTCAAATCATATCACCACAGCATGTCTCCATCGTTTAGCTCTTGTTTATATTGGCTTTACTCTGAAGCAAGCTCAGGCCCACGTGATGGCAAGATGGCCACCAGGAGCCTCAGACTTGTGTCCTACTGTGTTAGTTTCCTCCTGCTGCTGTAACAAATTACCACAAAAATGGTGGCTTAAACAATATTACTTTATTATCCTACAGTTTGGGAGCTCATAAGTCTCAGTGCACTAACACAAAGGTGTTGGCAGGGCTATGTTCCTTCTATAGGCTCTAGGGGAGACTGAGTGAAACGCTGAGCTCCCCCAGCTTCTAGAGGCTGCTGCATCCCTTGGCTCATGGACCTCTTCCATCTTCAAAACTAGAAATCACAGCACTGTGACCTCTACCACCGTTGTCACATCTCCTGTCACCTTCATGGACCGCCTGAGCCTTGACCCTTGAGATTACATTGCGATCCGCCAGATATTCCAGAATAGTCTTCTCATCTCAAGATTCTTGGTGAATCCCATTTTCTGAATCACATTTTCAAGAAAATTTGCCACATAAGGTAACATATTCACAGGTTCTGGGGATAGGTGGTGGACATTGCTATAGACCAAATGTTTGCATCCCTCAAAATTTGTATGTTGAACTCCTAATCCCCAAGGTAATGGTATTAAGAGAAAGGACCTCTGAGAGGTGATTAGGTCATGAGGGTGGAGTTCTCATGAGCGAGATTAGTGCTTTTATAAAAGAGGCCCCAGAGAGCTGCCTTGCTCTTTCCACCATGTGAGAGCACAGCAAGAAGGCACCATCTATGAACCAGGAAACGGCCCTCACCAGACACTGAATCTGCTGCTATCTTGATCTCGGATTTCTCAGCCTTAATTGTGAGAAATAAATGTTGGTTGTTAAAGCCACCCAGTCTATGGTATTTGGGGTATAACAGCCCCAATGGATGAGACAGACATCTTTGGAGAGCTATTACTCTCTTTACCATACCTGCCAAATTAACAACTCCAGCAGAAGAAAGAGGCTTCTTTTGTGATAATTCCAGAAAATGTCATGGGCTGACTTTGCTTAGACTAATTTCTTCAGATTTAGGAAACAGGCAGAGGTGGTTCCTCAAGGCAAAGCCAAGATGCTACTAGAAGAGGAATGAATAACGGATACATAAAAATAACAGATGACCCCAATGCTATTAATTTCTTTCAAACTCCTTTTTGCCATCAGAAAGCAGTAATAAACTCACATATCAATTCCAATAAAATAATTTTTTAAATCGCCCAAACTTACCTTTCAACATAGCAAGCAAAAAGCAATGAATAAAATTGCTTCACCAAGACATGGAAGCTCTGTTGACCAGAAATTCAGCATAGATAGTTATTCAAGATAATTTCAATGTGTTCAGCAGATAAAGGGACAAGTAAGAACTCTTTAATGGCAACTTTAGCTGAGGGATGTGTTAAATTGTATATTTGGTAGACTGAAACTAAAGAATAAAAAAGAGACAGCTTGATATAACTTTCTATGCCAAACCCAATGTTATACTCTAAATCTAAAACACCAGAAAAAGTTTGAAAGCAACAAATATGAAGTCAGGAAAATCATTCTAAATTAGGTATAATCTTGAGCAACTATTTAGGTATAATCTTGAGCATTTCAGCTGTAGGTGAAAGTCTTATTTAATCAGCTCACATAGATTCTCACATGCTATGAATAATAGTTCATTTGGATATCTCTTAAAAACAAGGAGGGATAAAGACAGGAAGGAAGAAAGCTGGCAGGTAGTAAGAGCCAAAGTAAAGATATTATTTTGATTAAAATATACTCATTGTTGAGGTATCCACAAATATTTGAGAACACATTGAAGAAGTAAGACAGGTAAGAAAATATAAGTATATGATCAGCACTTAGCAAAAACAGTTGAAGAGAAAGAAAAAGCAAACAAAAAATTGCTTAAAGCAACACAGATATTCAAAGATAAAGAATTAAAGCCGAAATAAATGTGACAGAAATGGAATGGAAGGAAAATGAGGATAAATATTTAAAAAGTTATGAAACATTGGCAAAAATAGCTGAAGAATGCAGAATAAAATGTCCCAGAAAACATTTATCAAAGGGTTATATTTTATTAGCATTCAGTAGTCACAAGGCAAGAAATATTATGATAGCTATAAATAAATACATGAGAATGTTTGAGGTTTTATGATGATCGCGGCTTTACTGTTCAATATATATTAAATAAACCACAAGTTATCTATAATACAGTTCTGAATAAAATTTAGGAAAAGTAGAGTCAAGTGCTTCAATATAGAAAAATACAGAAATAATTAACCATAATGCAGACAAAATGACACCCAGTTGTAGAGAGCACTACAAGCATTGAAATATTCAGAATATTATTTGATTAAAAAACTAAACTTATGTAAAGATACCCTAAGCAATGCCAAAGATACACACACACACACACACACACACACACACACACAGATACACACAACACACACACGCTATATATAGGAAGGAAGAAAGTTTCTTTATTGGGGACACAGTTTACACATTACCTCATGTTTCTATGAGATGCTATAAGAAAAATTCTCTTAAGATTTACTACATGGATAATATATTTATATAGTATCTGTGTGTATGTATAGCAAACTCTAATATATATATATATGGATATATTACAGTCTTATAGACTATGAGAGTGAGAGTAAGAGAGAGAGAGAGAAGTGTATACCTACTTCCTCTCAAAAAGGCCATATTCTGGCAACTCCTTTACTCCCCATTCCCTACTATCCAATTTGATCTAGCCTTAGATTTCCCAGGAGGTTCTCTTCCAGAAAAATGCCTGTAGCTATAAAGTAATCTTCATCTTGGCTGTTTCAAATTTCAATGCAGGATTCCTATTGAGCCAATACCTTACCATTTTCTTTCCTTCATGGAATTGTGCTTTGTCATGATGCAATAAGTTTTCTATTAAGTATATAATAAACAACAGTCTTACAGAATTCATCACTGGACATACTATAGCTTCTTTATTGGGGACACAGTTTACATATTACCTCATGTTTCTATGAGACGCTATAAGAACAATTTCTCTTAAGATTTACTGCATGGATAATTTGTACCTATACTTGTAGTTTGTTTTTATCATATGGATGAGGTAATTATCAAAGGACTGATTGTTTTCCTTCTTTACACTGACTGCGAATAAGTTCAGAGCCAATGTTAGCTTAACTCCAACTATAGAGGCTGATTTCATATATTTTGATTCCAAATCTAATTCAAGGTTTATGTTCCTGCCCTTATTTTTTTTCTTGATTTTCATATTTCTTTGCTGTTGTTTTTGTAGATTTTTCTGTGCTGTATACTTTTTTTCAAAGATAATTAAAACAGTTTGTGAATTCAGCGGGGTAGATAAATGAATGAGGCAGACAGAAAGGAAATGTACATGGTGGGGTAACAAACTTACATAATATGTAGATGCATATAAAAAGACATATGAAGAAAACAATTTCTCTAATATATCTAATCCTCCTTATGAACGATCCCATCCACCAAATAGTCAAGAAACTTAAATTTTATAAATTGCAATTAACAATGTCTCATTTTATTCAGGTTTAAAGAGTTCCTTTCACTTTAAATATTCAGTCCATTTAAGTTCAATTCCATGTTAGGGCTGATGTAAAGTCTCTCTTAGATGACTCGGTCTCTTTAGGTGATATGTTTGGAATTCCACCACCTTACCCTTTTCTTTCCATGATGAAATTTAGGTGATAAGGGGAGACAGTAGAGTGTCACCTGAGGCAAAAAAAAAAAAAAAAAAAAAAAGGCTTAAATCCATGCATTGCCTTCTGGATCTTTTGGTCTGAGCAGCTGAGCAGCCAATCTACTCTGTTCCCTGTGTAGGTACCTATTTATGTATGGATTGTCCCACCCGGACTTTTGGGATTATGTGTTGACACCACTGCTGAAGCCAATTGTTTCAGCTGCTTGACTCCATCTCAAAGAGCCTCATCATGGGCACTTCTTTGTCCTTAGCCCAGGACTTTGCCAGGTCACTAGCCCTCTCAACTCTCTGCATCTACTTCCCGGACCCCTGGGGACTTCTGGATTCCCTGCACCTGTAAACAGACCACGGGGATTCTATAAAGTAGCCTCTGACTCACGTAGCCAACCCTTGATTTTTCTCCAGGGCCATCTTCCCACACCATAAGTGAGACTTCCCCCAATACTTATCTAAAAGCTTCTAGCCTTTCCTAACCCAATCAGTGTAGCAGACCAGGGGAAAGACCAGAGTCCTAACACCTAAGTTCCTTGTTCTGCCTCCATTTTTCTTTATCCTCTAGGACCCAAAACACTGACCTCCCTCTCTGTCCTGCATTTTCCTGTCAAACTTATGTAAAACTCTGTGATCAAGTCCAGCTGGCCTTATATATAATATCATAAAGAATATAATAAATAATTAAGAAAAAATTGTTACACCTGAAAAAAACCTTACTTTTAAGCCAATTCTCTTGTTAAGTAATCAAAAATCCAAATTTAGATGTCAGAGCTGAATATTAATTCTATTTCCATTCCTCTCAGAATAATCTAATCTCTCCCCACTCAAGACAGATAGATTCCTCAGAAGAATATAGATAAGGTTATGTATCTGAAAATGTAAAGGAGAAAAGAATATTAATACATTTCAAAAATATAATCTCACTTACAAGTAGAGGGAGCAAATATTTTATGTCTCCAAGAGCACACATGGGAAAATCACCATAGATACTTTCAAAGAAAGTAAAAGACTGCCAAAATCATAAGAAATTAAGAAAATGAAGAAAAAGACAAGCCACAGACTGGGAGAAAATATTTGCAAAACACATATGTATTTTTTTAAGTGGTATCCAAAATGTACAAAGTATTCTTAAAACTCAACAATAAGCCGGGCATGGTGGCTCACGCCTGTAATCCCAGCACTTTGCTAGGCCAAGGTAGGCAAATCTCCTGAGGTCAGGAGTTTGAGACCAGTCTGGCCAACATGGCAAAACCCTGTCTCTACTAAAAATAGAAAAATTAGCCAGGCATGGTGGTGGTAGCCTGTAATCCCAGCTACTCGGAAGGCTGAGGCAGGAGAATCACTTGAAGCTGGGAGGTGGAGGTTGCAGTGAGCTGAGATTGGCCCATTGCACTCCAGCCTGGGCAACAGAGCAAGACTCCATCTCAAAAAATAAAGAAATAAAATAAAATAAAACCCAACAATAAGAACACTTAAAACCCAATGAAAAAAATAGGCAAAGATCTGAACAGACACCTCACCAAACAAATTATATAGATGGTAAATAAGCACATGAAAAGATGCTTAACATCAAATATTATTAGGGAATTGCACATTAAAACAGTGACATATCACTACATGCCTATCAGAATGGCTAAAGTCCAAAACACTGAAACCATCAAATTTTGGTGAGGATATGGAGCAACAGGAACCCTTATTCACTGCTGGTAGAAATGCCACTTTGGAAGATAGTTCGGCAGTTACTCATAAAACTAAACGTTCTCTTAAGATATGATCCAGCAATCATGCTCCTTAATTTTAACTCAAGTGAGTTGAAAACTTTTGTCCCCATAAAAATCTGCATGAAAATGTTTGAAGTAGCTTTATTTATAATTGCTAAATCTTGAAATCAACCAAGATGTCCTTCAATAAGTGAATGTATCAACAAACTATGGTATATCCATACAATGAAATATTATTCAGTGATAAAAAGACATGACCAGGCCGGGTGCAGTGGCTCACGCCTGTAATCCCAGCACTTTGGGAGGCCAAGGCGGGACGATCACCTGAGGTCAGGAGTTCGAGATCAGCCTGGGCAACATAGTGAAACCCCATCTCTACTAAAAATACAAAATCAGCCGGGTGTGGTGGCACATTCCTGTAATCCCAGCTACTCGGGAGGCTAAGGCAGGAGAATCACTTGAACCTGGGAGGCAGTGGATGAGGTGAGCCGAGATCGTGCCATTGCACTCCAGCCTAGGCAGCAAGAGTAAATCTCCATCTCACCAAAAAAAAAAAAAAAAAAAAAAAAGACATGACCACAAAAGACGTGGAGGAAACTTACCTGTATATTGCTAAGTGAAAGAAGCCAATCTGAAGACTGTATACTATATCGTTCCAACTATAAAACATTCTGGACAAAAACAAAACTATGGGGAGAGTATGGTGATCAGTGGTTGCCAAAGGTTTTGCAGGGAAGAAAGAAGGATGATAAATAGAACACAGGGAATTTTTAGACCAATGAAGCCATTCTGTACAATACTATAAGAGTTATAAGAGTGGATTATGTCATTACATACTTGTCAAAACTCATCTAATGTATAACATAAAGAGCAAAGTCTAATGTAAATTATGGGCTTTAGTTAATATATTAATATTGGCTTATCAATTGTAACACAAGTATGACATTAATGTAAGATATCGATAATAAGGGAAATGAGGAGGATGAGGGTTGAGGGGGTGTATAAGAGCTCTATATTTCCACTCAGTACTAATACATCACATGCTAGTCTTAATCTTTTTTTTTTTTTTTTTTTTTTTTTTTTTTTAGGTGGAGTCTCACTCTGTTGCCCAGACTGGAGTGCAGTGGCACAATCTCAGTTCACTGCAAGCTCTGCCACCTCCCAGGTTCACGCCATTCTCCTGCCTCAGCCTCCTGAGTAGCTGGGACTACAGGCGCCTGCCACTATGCCCGGCTAATTTTTTGTATTTTTAGTAGAGATGGGGTTTCACCGTGTTAGCCAGGATGGTCTTGATCTCCTGACCTCATGATCCGCCCACCTCGGCCTCCCGAAGTGCTGGGATTACAAGCGTGAGTCATCGTGCCTGGCCAGCTATTCTTAATCTTAAAAAAGAAATTATATTCTAGCTACTGTATTTCACAATGCTATGATCATTCCTTGTCTTACTTAGTCCATTAAGGCTGCCATAACAATCATAGACTAGGTAGCTTATGAATTACAGAAATTTATTCTCAGTGTGGAGGCTGGGAAGCCCCAGGTCAAGACACCAATGGATTTGGTATCTGGTAAAGGCCCATTTCCTGGCTCATAAGTGACATTTTCTCAAGGCACCAATCTTATTGATGAGGGCTTTGCCCTCATGACATAGTCACTGCCCAATGGCACCACCTCCTAATGGCAATTGGGTTTCAACATTGAATTCCAAGGGGGAAGACAAACATTAAGATTGCAGCAGTCCTTTCCTCTCTATCAAATCCCTGCTTATCCATCTAGATCCTTAGCAAATACAATTTAGACTATATAGCCCATAATGATCTACTTGACTAATCAACTCACATATGACTTCTTGACTCTGCCATATGGGCGACTTTTTAAAATATTGACTTATATTTCTATTTAATCATGTACAGGTTTATATGTGTCAATATTCAGAACCATGATTTACACACATAGAAACATATAAATTAAGCCATCATCATCACTTCCAATCATACACACACATGTTCATATACAGCATCCAATAAAGCATCCTATTTAAATTTGGTAATAAATAAATATTTACTACTTGAAAGATCAACTGACTAAACAAAATAATGTATTCCAATTCATCCACTTTCCCAAAGGAGGGTTCTACACAACAATCACTAGTGTGTGCCTTTGGTCACAGTTTTAAGTAACAGCAAACAGTGAAAAACAAACAGAAAATGTCAGGCTGCTCTCATTTGCACTCCTGCTTCAGATATAAATGCTTTCAATTATTCTTCTAGCAAACCACATTGCAAATACCTAAAATTTCCTTTTGCCATTTAGAGGTAAACTCAGTCTCCAATTTCTATCCATAGAAGAATTAAAGCAATTCTATTTGCATCCAGTGTGACCGAAGGCTGCCTTTCTCAAAAGATACCTATGTGGCCTCAGTAATCCAGATAAAAGGCTCACTCACTCAGTGTGGCTGCTGTACTTCTTGCCTCTTGTCTGTATAATCTACTGAAATTAGGTACCACAGCACTTTCTCTCCAACAAATCCATGGAAAGTAAGAAAAGATGTTGAACTACTCCAGGACTCCCAAATTCAGGTTCAAATTTTCTTTCATCATAGAAATAGAAACTTCTGGTGAAACACGGTGATAGCTCAGCAGGAAGTCAGCACAAACCTCTAAAGGCAAAGCAGGAGGCCTGAGCCCTCCCCTCTCTCCCTCCATCATAAGGAGCCCTGCTGTGGAGACTTCCATGGGGACAAGAGAGGAGAAATCGTTTTGCTACTCAGATCCCAGGACTGAGTGACATAGGAATGGAGGACCCAAAAATTTGAGTAAAATTCCTAGACCTTGGTTTCTGAAACTATCCTGACTCTAAGATTAAGCAACTTCTCTTCTTCCATTTCTTCTTATAAATCTCTCCTTGGGGAACTTTCCTGGGTGGATAAAACCTATCGAAGAGGGGAAACAGTTGTGGAGATTAAAGTTAGAAGAAAAAAAAAGTCTTTTTTTTTTTTTTTGTTTAATCCTATTTTCTCATTATTTATCTGAGGTAATCAAGATCCAGAGAAGTCCCTCCCTTGCCCTACATGGAATAGCAGGGGATTCCACAAGGATTCTGTTCTTGCACTGACTCCCATCCCCAGTCTGTGTCTGCACTTCATACCAATCACTAAATATGTTATTAAATAGGAGGGTAAAAGTTGTGAATATCACCCTGGCCTAGATGGAAGCACACAATATACACAATACCATACTATAACAGATATTCTACTAGATATGAGAGAGTCGATACAGGCTAATGAAGAAACGAGAGGAAAAGATGAAAAAATTGACATCTAGAAGTATTCATGGCCGGGCGCAGTGGCTCAGGCCTGTAACCCCAGCACTTTGGGAGGCCGAGGCGGGCGGATCACGAGGTCAAGAGATCGAGACCATCCTGGCTAACACGGTGAAACTCCGTCTCTACTAAAAATACAAAAAAATTAGCCGGGCGTGGTGGCGGGCGCCTGTAGTCCCAGCTTCTGGGGAGGCTGAGGCAGGAGAATGGCGTGAACCCGGGAGGCGGCGGAGCTTGCAGTGAGCGAGATCGCACCACTGCACTCCAGCCTGAGCGACAGAGCAGGACTCCATCTCAAAAAAAAAAAAAAGAAGTATTCATAGAATAAAAATCTAATAGGTAAGTAGGCATGAGTTAATCTGATCTTTCCTGTACCCCAAATTATTTTTCTGCCCCAGTGTCTAGGCTAGAATGTCTACTTCCTGCTCCTGCGCCTATAGTAATCTTAGTCTTTGTCTGAGAACTTGGTCAAACCAGAACCTTTAGGTACTGTGACCATCAGTTAATCCCTATGGATATTTTGCCCTAGTAATATTCTGGGCTAACATTTGTAGACTGCTTTGATTATTAACAAAACCAACAACGTGGAGCTTTAATGCACTCTCTAACTTGAATTCTTTGTCTTGTCTCTTTTACAACTGCATTCTCTCTGTGACACCAGGAATCGGCATTTTCCATCAAATACAGCAAACTTTAAACTCCTTTTTGACAGGAGGAAACACTTTCTGCTTAATGAAGTGGATGAAGCAGGTAACCCAGAGAGTATCTGCCACACCCGCCTCCTCTACAGTAGCTCAGAATTGCACTGTTTGATTATTTCTTGCCCATGTCCCTTGTTCCATCTTGGTTCATCCAAATTCAGGTCTAGGAGGAAACATTGAAGGAGCTATGTGAATTTCAACAGGACTGATACTTTCCACCAAAAGCTATAGGAGACACAGATTTAAAGAGTGACTAGGGGATTAAACATAAGCATATATTGACAGTAATTCCTGCGTTGTCATCAAAGTGTGCTCATGTTTGTAGGCCAACTCTTAATGGTATTCAGACATTGAAAAAGTGTAAAACCTTCATGAATTTTTAAGATAACTTCTAAAATATGTTAGTATTAGTTTAAATGTTTAAATAGCTACAAAGGTTGTAAATTCCACTGTAATATAAACATTGACATTTTCAAATAAAACTCGTAGAATAGCTTTTAAACATATCCAGTGAAACCTTAATACCAAAGTGACTTGATACCCATCAACACCCAGTTAAAATTCACAACAAGCTCCTCATTGACAATCGAAGACCTTATATTGCTCTTTTCTTTCCTTGGAATCATATTTCCATTCAACTTCTCCTGCAGAACTTAATTTTAGTATATTTTTGTTTAAAGGCTTTTGTTGATCACCCAAAATGTCTGCAACAAAATCATGTATAAAATTGAAATTGCTTTTAAATTTTCTCTGACCATACTGCTCTAATTGCTAAAAATTACCTTTCTAGATTGAGTTATAAATATAATTATTGTTGATGTACCCTTGATTAAAACAACAAAAATATATTTCAATTTTAGTACATTTTAAACTTAAAGGTGAAAATTGTTTGGAAATGCATTTATTAAGAACATGCCTGGGGTCATATTTGTGGTTAATTAAAGGAGGTTTCCTTGACACCAATAAATTGTCCCTTTGTTTAATGTTCCAGAGATGTTTAAACTGCAAGGCATTGCTGCAAAAGGAGATTCCTTCTTGAATAAGGTTGGGAAAAAGCAATTGTGAAATCTGAGATAGGAAACGAGAACCACAGTCAAGTTCTTGAACAGATCACTTTTAGGAAAGATTACATACAGAAATTGAAGATCTGGAAATTGATTCCCTTAAAATACATAACTGTTCCCTAGTTTGACAATCACTGCATTAGATTGCTCTCCACATTACTGGTTCATTCTCAGCCAGACTTCATGAAGCGGTGAGGTTTGAGGAAAATCAGCAAGAGATTTTAATGACAGAGCCTTGAGTTTCAATAAACCTGATAAATTTCCTAAAACCTATTTGACATTTCTGGCTTGAAAGAATAGCTCCTGATGAATTAGAAAATTATGGGATATTGAGTTCTTGCATGACACAAAGTCATTTAAACATATATCTTTATCTTGGGAAAGACAGTTTAAATGTCATGGCCATTTATTAATAATACTGTGAAAAAAAGTTATCCCAATCCTGGAAAAAAGAAAAATGATGATTGCTAGTCTTTTTTTTCTCTATCTGCAAGAGCATTTTCAAGTAAGCACTTATCTGGCATTCTTGGGGATTGTAACTTTCTTGTCAGAGCATATTTACCTAGCAATCCATAACTGAGAAAAGGCTCACATAGTTTACATTCCTGTGGGTTGGAGGTTAATCTACAGAAATGGAAGAGTTTTGAGTTCATAGCCTGGAAAAAAAATTAACCCCAGATTATAGTGTCAACCCTAACAGCATTTTATTTTGCTGTCTATACAGTTATGTCTTTTTCCTGTAAACATTTGTGAAATTAGCTTTTTTAAGTTAATGATTAAGAATAGTAATAAAATGTGAACACAGGCTCCCTCCCTATTTGCATTATTATTATTATTTATTTTTTAGCACATTTAAGGCCATCCTGGCACTAAGTCAGAAAACTACTTCCTGATACCTAAACTATAAAATCCTTGTTTCATATACATCTGAATTAGGCAAAAATGTAGCTGCCTATTATTTATTTAATTTGATGTCTTAATATGTAAAGATTTTCTTTTCAGAAGAAATCTAATGGACCAGATGTCTTGAAACACTACTAATTATTTTTCAGTAGTATGAATATAGCCATGAAGGCAAAATAAGGTAGATGATCAATTCATGTTAAGAGTTTCAAATTCCATGGACTAATTTATATCTTTCTCCACAACCACCTGGCACATTCTGGCTTTGAACAGATGCTTTACAAAAACATAATCTGTGGACATGGAGATCTTGCATAAAGCAAATTCTCTCTAATCCACAGCTTCACTGAGCGGTTTCGGTTTTCTAGGACAAAGTGACTGCTGGAGATGAAGAGATTCTATCAAATGTCAGTATAAAATTGTCTCTTACTTAAAATGCCCTCATTGATGTTATCCTGATACCCTTACTACAGAAGTTTATCATGATTCATCTAGGAGATACCAGAGAGTTCACTAGCCAATTCAAGAGCATGACTTCTCAAAATTCTCCACGTTTTCCTCCTTCCCTCCTAGCTACTACCACCTTCTCTCCTAGCTACTACCACCTTCTCCTGCCTTTGAAGGCTACAGCTTCTCTGCCAATTTCTTGAATTCTGGGGTTCCTAAGCCCTCTTCTACACTATCCACAGATTCTAGGCAATCTCACTGGCTCCTGAACATCAAATACCATTTAACTGCTCTAGACTGACAAATCTGTATCTCTAGCCAAGATTCTCCTTGGCACAGACACACTATTGAGCTCCCTATCTCATCACCCCATAGGTCCACCTTCTCTGTGTTCCCATCCTAGTAAACGAAGCCATCAGTGTCTCCAACATATTCTCCTTAGTCTAGCCAGAGTTATTATTTAAAAATACAAGTGCAATCAGTTTGCTCTCTTGCTTAAAACTAATCAGTGACTTCCAGTTTCCCAAAGGATGGAATCCCAAATCATTACTAAGGCTCACAAAGCCTTTCTTTCTCTAGCTTATTGCTCTGGTCTCATCTTTCATCTTTATTCTTCACCCATCTTGGACTGTGTGCTTAATATCTCCTGTTTACTTCCAGGTCCTCTCTCCATCCTTCTGCACCCTGCTCTGTGCCCCAGGTGACTGACCTGTAGGGATTATATCAATAAGCAATCTTGTCTTTTGGTTTCCAATAGGTTTTGGCCCAAGGGGAGCACACACGGAGAACAGAGAAAATAAGGAAATTAAGGTCAGGCTATATATTCCTCCAGCTTCCTCCCTCTGGGGCTGACACAGACTGACATTAACTCATAATCAGCTCCTTACGGTGGCCCCTCCAAACAGCCTGTGTATCTCCAGGTTTTAGTAATACTCCCTCCCTTCCATTCAAGGCCCAGAGTGATGCCAGTCCCAGGTTATAGCACTCTCTTTTATATGTTCCCTACTCCCTGCTTATATTTTTATAACTAGAGTCACATTTCTCAAATTACACAATTTCAGTATGCCATAAGTTTCCTACCAGATCCCTGATTGATACTGTCTGCTTTCAGATCCTAAAAGGTGTCAACTTCGGCTTAAATGTTACTTACTTCAGGAGGCCTCTTCTAGCCATCTTGACTTGGATGTAACCACCTGCTAAATTTCCCACAGTACCCTGTCCATCTCCTGACAGAATATCCTTCACACTTAGTGGCAATCATTGAATGAGTATTAGTGTCACCTTCTTTAAACAACAAACAATACTGTGTCAGAAAAATATAAAGCAAAATTTGTTGGAAATACAAAAATAACTTGATAACATATTCATTTATGGGACACTTTAATATCTATTTCTCAGAGAGAGAAAGAGAGAGAAGATGATGGAAAAAAACTTTGTATTAAACATATAGCTACAGAACATTTACCAAAAAATGAGCGTACGATATGACTCAAAAAAAAATAGGAAAGAATCTATAAGCCACATTGTCTGAACCTAATGCAATAAAGCTAGAAACTAATAATTAAAAGATACCAAATAAATGAGTAGAAAGAGAATTAACCACTTATAATAGTCTAAAACATTTTCAGGTCAAAGAACTAAGAGTTAAAATTACATGCCATTAAAAATTAACACTAATAATGGTACTACATTAAAAAACTATATATTTGTTCAAAGCAATATTCACAAGAAAATGCATCCATCTATTAATAAAAAGTAAAACAAAGGAGCCAAATCTGGCAATTCAATAAATTTAAAAAAAGTGAGCAAAATAAGCCAAAACAGAGAAGACGAAAGTTTAATGATAAAAGCAGGAATTAATTTAATTGCAAAGCAATAATTAGAATGTACAAATAAAGACAATATTTCTGGCAAACCTGATAATAAAAAAGAAAACACAAATGTGCAATGTTAAGAATGCAAAAGGTGCTATAACCCCACACAAAAAAAGCAATTTTTCAAATCACTGGTTAATGCCTTGTATAAATAGATCTTGATGAAATGGGTGGTGTTTAGAAATATGTAACTTTTTAATTTAAACTTCTCTACTTTCTAAAAATTTATACTATTTTACAATTCCAAAGTCAATATCAAATTGTAAAGAAAAAAATCCTGAATTCTGCCTCTTCTTCCTTCTTCACATATACAGCAAATAAATACTACATATATACCACCTACTAGGTCTCGACTCTCCTATGTTTTCATCATTAAAGAAAAAACCATATTGCATTCCTACTATGTGCCAATCATTGCACTACATACTGGGAAATCAAAAATGACTACGAGAAATTCCCTGCCTTCAAGGAGTTCATAATCTAGTGGGAGAAACAGATAGGTGTACACACTGATTATAACACTGTGTGGTACCCGTGATAATGCATAATGATGATAGATGTCTTTACTGAGTTTCTGCTAAGTGTCAAGTACCTTCCATTCAGCTGAGATCTTGTCCTTTACCTCTAACTCTTACCAGGGCATTTTCACTTAATATTTCATTATCATCTCAATTTCAAAACACTCTCCATACTCAGATGCTTCTCCAATTTCCCAGTTTATGTAAATGGCACCACATCCTCTTTTTATTCAGGCTTGAACCTTTTGAGTTTACAGTCAGGTACCAATGATTGTCAGTTTTTCCTTTGAAGTGCTATTGGATATATACTTTGCTTAGAATTCCCATGCCTACCACCTTATTCAAGTCCTTAGATTGTTCCCACCCAGTTGAAAGGGGTGTCCTCCTTCCTCTTCATTATTGAAGTATCTTTCTTGCTCTTCTCCCCTATCCTACCAGCTCCCAACCACCCTCTGACCCTGTGCACCATTGCCACACCCTTCTTTTTAAGATATCTTTTCATCATATCCCTCCACTATTCACAATCTTACAACAGTTTCTATTTTCTCATAAATATAAGCCATTTTGAGTAGCTTTCAGTGACTTCCATTATCTGCTCCTCATTTCACCAATTTATCCTCATTCCCAGACACTATTACCCAGACTGTTTTCTCTGTTAGCTGGATCATTCTTCACACTTTCTCAAAAACATGTCATCCTTACTCCTACCTCTCTATATTTCCTGAAATAGCCTTTAGTGCTCTCTCTCTCTATTTAAACATTATGTATTTTTTAGTCCTCAGCTCCTCCAAAGAGATTGTACTAAATTGCTATAGCCTTTCATAATTTCCCTCTCTTTTGACCTCACATACAGCACATATATTAAAAAGAAAATGCACCCAGTGCTATGCTGCTGTACAAAGCAGTGTAGTGCTTTGCACTGCTCACTTTAACTCCATGCACATTATTTTAATCTTTCTAACTAACTTACAACTCCATTAAGGCCAACACTAGATACTGTGGAATTATTTAATACCCCTACCCACCCCATCATTTATCACATTACTTGATATTGGTGGGTACTTGCTGGGTACATTTGAACATAAAGTCTTTTATTTCTTAATGTCTTTCATTTTCTCAAGTGTTCTTAAAGGCAAAAAGCAATGTTGGATGGTTTTATCAGTTATGCACAGTTCACGCAGGAAAAGAGATTTCAGTGGGACCTTGCTTAAGACAGTAGAGAATTTAGTTTAGGATTTAACAGGTCTAGAAATTAATGTAGAAAGCTGTCTCACAAAGGTCTATTATCCAGAATATATAAGGAACTTAAATAATTGAACAAGCAAAAAACAAATAACTCCATTTAAAAATGGGCAAAAGACATAAACAGACATTTCTCAAAATAATACACACAAGAGGCCAACCAACATATGTAAAAATGCTCAACATCACTAATCATCAGAGAAATGCAAATCAAAACCACAATGAGATACCATCTCACACTAGTCAGAATGGCTATTAAAAAGTCAAAAACAACAGATGCTTGCAAGGCTGTGGAGAGAAGGGAACACTTACACACTGTTGATGGGAAGGTAAATTAGTTCAGCCACTGTGAAAAGTAGTTTGGAGATCTCACAAAGAACTTAAAACACGCCTACCATTCAACCCAGCAATCGCATTACAGTGTAGATATCCAAAAGAAATCAAATAGTTCTACCCCAAAAAGGCACATATACTCCTATGTTTATTGCAGCACTATTTACAACAGCAAAGAAATGAAATCAACTTAGGTGCCCAGCAATGGTGAATTGGATTTTTTAAATGTGGTGCTACATATACACTATGTCATACTATGCAGTCATAAAAAGAACGAAACCATGTCCTTTGCAGCAGCGTGAATGGAGCTGGAGGCCATTATCCTAAGCAAATTAATGCGGGGACAGAAAAACAAATACCCTGTGTTCTCACTTATAAGTGGGAGCTAAACATTGGGTAAACATGGACATAAACATGGCAACAATAGAAACTGGAGACTACTAGAGGAAGAAGGAAGGGAGTGGAGCAAGGGCTGAAATACTAACTTTTAGGCACTATGCTCGCTGTATTAGTTCCTTTTCATGCTGCTGATAAAAACATGCTCAAGACTGGGTAATTTATAGAGAAAAAGAGGTTTAGTGGACTAACACTTCCATGTGGCTGCGGAGGCCTCACAATCATGGCAGAAGGTAAAAGATACATCTTAAATGGTGGCAGGCAAGAGAAAAATGAGCGCCAAGGGAACGTGGAAGCCCCATCTGAAAGTGGAAACCATCAGATCTCATGAGACTTTTTCACTACCAGGAGAACAGTATGGCTGAAACTGCCCCTGTGATTCAATTATCTCTCACTGGGTCTCTCCCACAACACATGGGAATTATAATAGCTACAATTCAAGATATTTGGGTGGGGACACAGCCAAACCATATCACTCACTATCCGGGTGATGGCATCATTGGTGCCCCAATCCTCAGCATCATGCAATATATCCAGATAACAAACCTGCACTTTTTTACCCCCTGAATCTAAAATAAAAGTTGAAGGGGAAAAAAGAAAGCTGTCCGACATTGATTGCAGTGAGTATAATGGGTGACAAATTACTGCCCCCAACCTGTAGCCTCCAAATCCTAACAGAAATCTGTTACATACATACAGAGAAGAACGGGATTGAGCATTAGCTCAGTAATCAGGTGGGCTGAATCCCAACTCCGTCCCTTTCCAGCTGCATATCATAAACTTATTGTCTGACCTCTGTAAGCCTGTAAAATCTGTAAGCCTGTAAGATCTGTAAAATCCAGATATTGTGAGAATTAAATGAGATTATGCACTCACTTAGCATAGTGCCTGGCATAGAGTACAGCTCAATACCTGTTAGTTATTGTTATCATCTTTTGTCCTTTCTTCCACAACTTTGTGTAAGAAGTGTCTGAGGAACTGAAGAAAATGTGATGTGTTCAACATGGTACAGAAAAGGTACACCATGTGCAGAGGGTCAAGGTGAGTCATAGACTAACCCAGTTCACAGGAGTAGCTACTCAGGTTAGAGGAGTCCTAAAGAAATAAAAGCCTTCCTTCCCTCCCACTCTCCCTCCGTCAATAGTCCACAGAGATGAGATAATGCAACTGTGGTGGGCATCTACCATTTTGTTCACTTAGAATAGCAACTTATTCCGGGTAAAATATAAATTCTAACCATGTATTATGAATGGAGACTGCTATCTTACCTATGAATGGAATGATGAATGACCCAGAGGTGGATGCCTGACCCAGCTGAACCAATCATATTATGTGTACACCACTCTAGTCACAAATTGGCCCCTGGAGGGGAACCTGGCTCAGATTGAAGCAATCAAAGCCTTACCTCAATATTTTTAAATCTGGGATCAGAAAGGAGCCTCAGTACTTCTTTGGTGGCTACACTGTGAGATGAATCCCAACCAGAAAATATTTACAAACATGCCTCCTGCTTCGTGCTGGAATCTGGTCTGAGGAATGAAACTAAGACACAGAATGAAAAGTCTTGAAGGATTAAGTTCCCTGGCACCCTGGATGCCTGAAGTTCAGATACACTTCTGCTCTTGCCAAGGTTATTGGAGTCAATGCATTTCTCTTATTGCCTAAGCTCATTTGAGTTACATTTCTGTCACTTGTAAAATTTCCTCACTGAATCAATCAATGTTTCAACGAGATGTGAAAGAGTTAATTTACCAGGAAATTTTTAGGAACACCTTGCTGGCTTACAAGAAGCATCAATTCTAATTACTTTCTCAGGAATTTCTCTAAGTATCCTGAAGAGGGCACTGTTTCCATTCATAACTTCTGTCCAAACCAACCCCCACTCTTTTTTTTTTTTTTTTTCTTTTTCTTTCTTTTTTCTCTCTCTTTTTTTTTTTTTTTTTTTTTTTATGAAAGGGAGGGACTGCAGGATATGATTCTAATTGGTTGGAACATCTTTTGAAATCGTGTTTCTGTAGAGAAAAAAAAATTACTATATTTGGATAGCCCTGGCCAGCTTTCAAGTTTCCTAAATCTGAGTCTTCAGTGAACTGGACAGAAAAAAAAAAAAAAAAAAAAAATGAAGAAGCTACTAGCAGTGATTCTGTGGCTTCAACTAGACTGTGAGCTGGGGGTTCATTGAAAAGGGAGCCATGGGAGGAAAGGAATTGTCCATACAATGTTTGGGGGTAGAGACAAGATTCAATGCAACTCATTTGGGTTCCCTGGGGAGGAACAGGATTATTGGGGTAACCAGCAAATGCCTCCTTCTGAAATGTTCTCTTTGGACAGGGTTAAGTGGAGAGCTGAAAGTGGGACAAAACCCTCTGTTCCTGAGCACGCAGGAGGGAAAAAACTATACCATCTACTGCAATTATTCAACCGCTTCAGACAGACTGTATTGGTACAGGCAGGATCCTGGGAAAAGTCTGGAATCTCTGTTTGTGTTGCTGTCAAATGGAGCAGTGAAGCAGGAGGGACGATTAATGGCCTCACTTGACACCAAAGCCCGTCTCAGCAGCCTGCATATCACAGCCGCCCTGCAAGACCTCTCTGCCACCTACTTCTGCGCCGTGGACACACAGTGCTCCCCCGACGCCGCTAGTCTGTACCCAAACCTGCAGCTGGTGGGCCCACTCCTGCTGCAGGAACTATGACTGTGAGGCTTCCTTCACTGTCTGCGCATTTCTTTCTGCAAGGAAAATTCTGAAATGGGTGAAAAAAGATGCTGTTTTATTTTCTTAACTGTGGAACATTTTTTAAAAGGAAAATGTATTCAAGCTGAGGGTAGAATCCTAAACATGTATTTCCTGAGACTATGAGGTCTCATCCTTTACTGCCTCACAGTCAGAATTTGTTAGTCTTCCATTACGGAATGATTGTACATGTAGTGCAACTGTCACAAATAATTCCTATGAAATAGGGAATTATTATTTGTTTTATATATGAATGTAACATATGGCATTTACCAATGAAAGAAAGAAAGAATAAATGTTTTATAAAAGAATGTCATATTTAGTCGGGCGTGGAAGCCAGCGCCTGTAGTCCCAGCTACTCGGGACGCTGAGGCAGGAGAATGGCGTGAACTCGGGAGGCGGAGCTCATAGTGAGTGGAGATTGCGCCACTGCACTCCAGCCTGGGTGACAGAGCGAGACTCCGCCTCAAAAAATAAATAAATAAATAAATAAATAAATAAATAATGTTCGCGGCCAGGCGCGGTGGCTCAAGCCTGTAATCCCAGCACTTTGGGAGGCCGAGACGGGCGGATCACGAGGTCAGGAGATCGAGACCATCCTGGCTAACACGATGAAACCCCGTCTTTACTAAAAAATACAAAAAAAAAAAAAAAAAATTAGCCGGGCGACGTGGCCGGCTCCTGTAGTCCCAGCTACTCGGGAGGCTGAGGCAAGAGAATGGCGGGAACCCGGGAGGCGGAGCTTGCGGTGAGCCGAGATCGCACCACTGCACTCCAGCCTGGGCGACAGAGCGAGACTCCATCTCAAAAAAAAAAAAAAAAAAAAAAAAAAAAAAAGTTCGATGTGAAGTTCCTTACCTAGCGTTTCCTGCTAAAATATTGACTACAGTAGTCAGATAATATCCATGTGATCTAAGTACCTGTTTATCTCAAAGTGTGGAGAATCTCTGGGAAATGTATCCTTTGGCTGGATTTACTCCAAAACTATCTGAGTGTCCTTGCCAATCAGAAGAACATCATATTTTTCCTATATTATTTGCCAGTTTCCTCTTCTCCTCCCTCCATTTTTTTTTGTAATTGTTTTGCTACACTGTAGAACTTATATTAAACTTTATTTCCCATTGCAGATTAGATTAGAATGAATTTCACTTCCAGGAAAATTGTCTTATAAGAAATCCCCAATTTGAATGTTATAAAAAATAACTGAAAATAACTTTTCCTGTCCCACTAAAGAGATAAACTAGTCAGTACCTTCAGATATCAATTGCATCACATTTTCACCCCAAAATTCTAGAAAAATAATAAACTTGATTCAGTCAGGCTTTTAAGCGACAATATTTCAGAAATTATCATTACAATGTAAAGGCTGACCTTAACATTTCAACATTTGGACCCTCCTAAGGAAAATCACCTTAAAACCATTTAAAAACTAAAAATACTTATATCTCTAAATTGCCCCTAGAGTCTTACAAGCAAATCAACTTCTGCAGCAATTTGTTGGCAGATTATGAAAAGTCAGCCACAGCAGTGTACAGACCGAAAGCTCCTGCTACCCCTCAGAGCCTCCAGCAGGGACTATAATAACTTCCACATTTAGATAAAATAAAATTTGGCATGAAAAACTGACTAGTTCCATCATCCTTTGAGTCAAGCAGAGGCTTCACTCTGACCGAGTAGGCTGAAAAAACTTTGACTTTGTATTTATAAATACTCATAACATATCTTAAATTTCAAGTTTCTTGACCTGTTACCAAAGCAAGTTTCCTTGTCAATGGCTGATTGTCAGGAAATTTTTATTTTGCATTGATGATCTTATTTGTTGTGTTGTTACATAATCAGACAACAGGATGTTACATCAGATTTTCTATAACCTTTCTGGAGCATTTAACAGCATGTCTTCACATACTCATTTTCATGCTGAAAACAGTTTCACAAGGAAACCATTCATGACAGGGAAAAAATATTGCTCAGTCCAATCTAATTAACTGAAGGAACAATATCCACTTAAGTCCCCAAATCTCTTCCTTCTTAGAGAGAACTCTTGGATTCTGAAGATGAACTTTTATATCTTCTTCAGATCAAGAATATAAACTAACCCTAAAACAAATGAATAGAACTGAGAATTTCATTAATTTGATCTTTAGAACATAAAAACTAAGTTCTTTCCACTTTGCCTTCCCAATTTTCCTGACTCCTTCCCAACTTATGAGTATATAGATTTTTTGCTTTCTTTTCTTAGAATCACTTACTGTCACTGAAAATATATCATTAAACCTTATTCTTGAAGAAACAATACATACATTCAAAATTGAACCAGCTGATTTTAAGGGTGTGATGGTGTAGTAAGAAAATATTATCAAAGGTGACGATCTCCAACATATTAGAGCGTGCTAAACCAAATACGTTGTTCCCCGAGTTGGACCTTTAGGAATGTTTCTGGTGACTCTAAGCTTCCGGCACTTGCTGTCCATGACCAGAGCTTCTACTAACAAGAAGTTCCATAAAATACTTGGACCCATCATAATCAGATACACCAGTTGCCAAGTCCACTTACCACAGAGATTAGAAAAGGAGACATTTTTCTGAATTGTGCTATTTATGTCCCAGAAAAGGCATTTGAGACGAATAATTCTCCTTTGAGTATTTCTTTCACCCTGTCTCATACGTTTTGCTGTGAACTAGTCTCTTTTTCACTGCTTTTAATACAGTTGGTTATTTTTTCTTTTAATAGTGTGTCTGCTTCAAGGCTTATCTATAAGTTGTTTCTTAATATCAAAAGAATTAACATTTTTTATTTTTACTAAATTATGATCAGAGAATGCACCTCTATGAGCTGTACTTTTTTAAAACTTTCATTAAGATTTACTTGAAGCCCAAGTACATAATCATAATAATTATATTCGAAAGCTATGAATTTATATATGTATGTGTGTCTATATATTCAACTTTTTTGATCATATCATTAAATCTTTCTATGTCCTTGTTTTTGTTTTCTAAAATCTGTCACATTCTGAAAAAGACTATTGAAATCTTTCACTTATTTTGTCAAGTTTTGCAAATTGCTTTTGCTTTATTTATCTAGCTGCAATGTTTTTGGTGTATATGGTTTATGACTTACATCTCTTCAGATAGTCTTTTTAGCATTAGTAATGTCCAAGAAATTATTCATTTCTTCTAGATTTTCATCATTATATAAAGTCCTTCATCCTGTGTGTTACAGTCTGATATTTTTTCCTCAATATCCATTCTGCTTTCTTCCCCTCTTTTACTCTGCCCCAGAATAAAATCTGTGTTGCCCAGATCTCCTTACAGCTAAGTATTTGCATGAACTAAGTTCTGTTCAATGAAATCTAAGTGTACATGTCAGATGCACCTTCTAGGAATTTCTCTAAGACTCAGCATGCACGCTCTTCCATCTTTCCCAGCTACCTTGCCTCCCATCTCCTTTCCTGCTGGACTTGTTGATCCTCTGAGATTCAAGCACATCCTTCACTTAGTCTATGCACTATATACCTTCCTCAATGAGGTCCCTGTGGCAGGGACATGGTTCTCATTTTCCAGCTACTTTCCATGAGCTCCCTCAAGCCAGCAAATATTTTTAGAAGATATTTTTAGAAGACAACATTTTAAAAGACCATAGTGTCCTTTCTACTCTACTGTGTCTGCAATATGTTGCAATAGAACATTTCACAAAGCTAGATCTTCTCAGAGCTCCGGATGGGAAGCAGGCAAAAGCTCTTTTTGCAGTGGACAGTCAACCTATCTTGTGGTTTCTACCATCTGCCTTACTAGCTCAGGGTTTTAGACAGGATTTGTGACTTTTAAAAACTGCCTTGAAACCTCAGGCTCTGCTCGACATATAAATTCTCAAAAAGAAAAATTACCAAGTACCTGGCTCTTGCAACTCAAAATAATGCCTTATTTCAGGATACCTTTTCCTCCTAAGACTTTTTAAGTCCATTTTGAATACAAAATCAATAATTTGACCCTTTGATCTCACTGGATCCTTTCACAATCTCACTTTACTGGACCAATAAGATTCATCCTCAAAATTTATGGCAAGAGATTTAAAAGGGAAAAAAAATGGATTTCAAAGAAGGAAACTATCATATTTGAAACTGTTAGTCCACTCCATTTAGATTCAGAGATTCTAATAATGTAATAGTGTGAACACCAGATTTGGTATCAAAAAGAATTCCTGAGTATTCAAACTCTTCTATTATGAGCTCTATACCCTTAGGGAAGTTTCATAATGTATTTAAGTCTACTTTTCTCATAAAAAATATGGAAAAATTAATAACCACTTTCTAAAGTTTATATGACATTTAAAATGAGATGGTGTATATGTAAAGTAAACAGCACACATACTGGATCTTCTAGAACAGTGTTTACTAGAGAAAATTCATAAAGACAAGAGAAAGAGCAGGTGTGTGGTTTCCCCAGGGGCAGCACGCACCCTACATTCTGAAACAGCACACAGCAATGTAGCATGGCCAATGTGAGACCCTAAGAAAGAGAACCCAGTCTTGAGCCATGGAACTTTAAGGCTGCATTACTGGGGAAGCACTAGGCCTTACTGTAGTATGTGGGCTGGGCTCCAAACTATATGATTATAGCAAAATCAAGGAAATCTGCAGCCTCCAGTCCTGATCTGCCACCTCAGCTGTCTTACAAAATTTACTGCCTGAAGCTGTAGTCTGGGTCTCTATTAGGAGAGCCAGTTCCTTCTCTGGAAGGTCACCCTGCAGGGAATCCATTACCCTTACCTCTCAGTGTGTGAAATTCACTAGCACAGAGCCTGGCATGTAGTTGGTATAAATGTCGAATGAATGCGTGCAGCCATGGAGGACAACGTCTTCAGTCCCTTTGTAATGCAGAAAGTGTGCTTGTTCTCAGATCAAATAATTAACTTATTCAACAAGTGTTTGTGGGTATCTACTAGGTACCAGGCTCTCTTCTAGATACTTGAGCTATCTGCTTTTAAAAAATGCACAAAGATAATCAGATTTTATAGAAAATACATTCTAGTAAGCATTAACCATAATAAGTAAATTACTATATGGTTTATGACTTATATCTCTTCAGAGAGTCTCTTTAGCATTAATATATTCTGCATTAAAATATATAAGAAGATAAGTCTATGGAGACAAGAATCAGAGCAAGTTAGGAGATAGGGAATTCTGGAGGGGGCCACAGAAGGGTGGTTCCCTTGTAATTTTAGGTAAAGTGTCAGAGCAGGCTCACTGGAAGGATAACATTTGAGCAAAATTGAAGATGAGAGAGTGAATCTTGCATATATTTGGGTCAAGTTTTCCAAGCAGAGTCCAGTCCTAAATTAGGAAATGCCTAACATGTTCTAGAACTAGGTGGAATGAGAAGCCATAGGAAGACTTTGAGAAAGGAGTGATATAATCTGACTTCCATGTAAAAGTCTCACTCTGGCTGCTGTGCTGAGAATAGACTGCAGGTCGTCAAGATGAAAGTGAGGAAGATTGTTGTATTAACATCAGAACCGAAGATATCTGGTGTTACTCTGAGCACAGAGGCTTCTTCCACCAGAAAAGCTCCTTGAAGAGCAGCTATTGTTACTGCTCCTGCTGATGGAAAAGGGGCTAAAGACATATCTGATAGCCTTTCTGTAGATCTGTTGACTGCAGGTGACCTGTGAGTTTAGGGGCAAATGACAGGAAGGAGTCTTAATTTCAGACACAAGAAGGTCTGTTGTGAAAGCATCTTCCAGAAGGCAATATTTGTGCTTTCTTCTGTTGTGTAATACTCCCTACTCAAATCTAGGCATTTTAAGGACCTTAGAAAATTGTGCTATGGTGATAAAGGTAATGGAAGTCGGAGCAGAGGGAAAATAAAAATCCACATGCCTCTGTGAAAGCCTATGTAATAAAGATCTCTGCTGTCTCATCGATCTGAACAGGGTGGAATAATCAAAAAATGGACAAGAACGCTCAGTCCCTGAGCTACCAGGAGACATAGGCCTTTAGCGGGACTGCCTATGTAATTTACGGGACCCAGTACAAAATGAAAATGCAAAACTTCCTAAGAATTTGAAGACTGCAACAGCGGAGCATTAAAACATGAGTTCTATGAGACTGTACAGGTTTCATACTGAAGCTGGCCCTGATCATTAGTTTGGAATGCCATCACTCAAACAAATTATTCAGATATCGATGTTACAGGCAGGAGTATGGGAAAGACCTTACATTAATTTGATAACAATTCAACCTAGTGGCATACAGAGTGAGGGCAAATTAACTGAGTAGCTTAGTGTAGAAAAGAAGCACCTCACCTCCTCAAATTACCTCTGAGATGGTGAGATGTCCTGTTCTTTCGACATCTACATATTTATTATAAACTCTTCACCTAGGACCATAGCAGTGGCAGAGATCCAGATGCTTGGAGGGATCTATTTGCACAGGAAAAACTATGCATAAAGATGTTAATAGTCAAACCAAATAAGGGGTTGAGTTGTACCGTGAGCTTTTTTTACAACTTCAAAGTGGGAAACATTTATTGCCCTTACTCATGGAGCTGTCTAGAGAGTAACTTTGTACTCTCCTGAACATTTCAGAGTTCTACCCTCATTAGAGAAACTGTACTATTACTATTTTATTTTGAAAATATTTTTTAAAATGGGGGTCTCACTGTGTTGTTCAGGCTGACCTCAAACTCTTGAGCTCCAGCTGTCCTCCTGCCTCAGCCTCCAGAGCTGGGACTCCAGGTATGCACCACCCCACCCAGCCACTGCGTCACTATTAAAAATCATTTAGCATAGCCAGGCTGAGTGCGGTGGCTCATGCCTATAATCCCAGCACTTTGGGAGGCCAAGGTGGGTGGATCACCTGAGGTCAGGAGTTCAAGACCAGCCTGACCAATATGGTGAAACCCCGTCTCTACTAAAAAAAAAATTAGCCTGGCATGGTGGCACCCACCTGAAATCCCAGCTACTCAGGAGGCTAGGGCAGGAGAATTGCTTGAACCCAGGAGGCGGAGGTTGCAGTGAGCCTAGATCACACCACTGCACTCTAGTCTGGGCAACAGAGTGAGACTCCGTCTTAGAAGAAAAAAAAATCATTTAGCATAGCCAATCTGGGGCTTTCTGCTGAGATCCTTTGTTGACTTCTCTTCTAAGGCAAAGAGCAGGGATATAAGGAAGTAACACTTCAAAAGATGGATGTTCTAGTTGAATTCCTAGGCTCTGAAATCAAATACTTAATTCACTTATTGACTGATTAATTTATCCAACAAATATTAAACTTGACAGACCCTTATACTGTCTGGAGTCTGGTAAATAACTATTGAATAAGCTGTAAACAGACAGTCAAGTCCTGTGGACTCAGAGAATAAAGAGGCAGATCAGATATTGAATCCTGGCTTCACCACTTTTGAGCAGTGTGACCTGGAGCAATTTGTTTATCCTCTCTGATCATCAATTTCCTCATCTATAAAATGGGAACAATAATATTAACGCCTACTTTTCACAGTCATGTGGATTAATGTACGCAAAGCCTCTGGTTCATCACTCAGCACTCAGTAAATATTAGCTATCATCGTCATCATCACTAATTTCTATTGATTTAACTAGACACCGAAAGGGCAGCATGTGTCTCACAAGTCAGAGCTTCCCTCTTCTAACCACTAATTCAAAAAGAATTCTAAGTAATACTTAGAGTTCACTCCTTAGCCCAAAACAGGATGGCATTGTGTTGTGCTTTGTTTTCTTTCTTCCTCCAGTGCAGAAACACTTGTGTGTTTTGGCTCATTAAAGATTTAAAAGATTCCTACACGTAGTCATGCCAAGTACTTGTATATACCTCTAAGAACCCAGTAGGTCTAGTGATCCTAGAGTCTCACATCTGAAAGAGGAACCAGTACTAAAAGACAAACTTCCCAAAATCTAAAGAAGGGAAGTGCAATCAATGGTATGAGGTAGAAGCCTCAGTCCTGGGAGAGACAGCCTATGCAAGCCAGGAGAGATCATGGGTTCTCCACAGTCGCCAGCACTGGAACAGCCATGATCAGTGCCTCCACTTCAATGCTTGCGAGATTGTTACTCTCTGGTGAGCAAAACGACAGTTTAAAATTTTGACTGTTTTATAATTTCTCTTATTTCTCATTTTATTACTTAGAGTCAATGTCGTTTCCATTCATTCTAATGAAAACCTTGGCTTTCCAGGAAGAACCACTAGAGACTCAGTGACCTAGACACAGGGATATGTGACCCTTTCTTCAGGGGCACACCTGACATTGAACTGTACATACAAAATGGGTAGGTACCTGCCTCTTGTTGTATGTCAAATATCCCAAGGAGATATCAAAATGCCTTGTCTCTGAGGCATCATGATAAATGAAAAGGAAGATTACAAAGATTTCAGGCCCATTAGGTTAAGATTAAAACCTCTTTCCACTTGCAGAAAACCTCTATCCAAGCACTAGGCGAAGCACATGAGACTGCATCTTTGAAATGGTGAAAGGAAAGATTTGTCAAAACCTTGCCCATATCTGTCCTCTAATTATAGCTCACTGATCAAAACTATAAGCTTAGTAATGTAATGAAGGAAAGTTCTTTGACGTCAGTTATTTAAAATATGTACAATGTGATTTTCTGATAATACCTTTGTATTTAAAATGTAAATTACCCTTAAAATTAAAATAAATCAATAACTGTTTTAGTCCATTTTGTGCTGCTATAATAGAATACTTGAGAATGTGTAATTTATGAAGAACAGAGACTTATTTCTTACAGTTTTGGAAGATGGGAAATCAAAGATCCTGGGGCCTGCATCTGGGGAGGGCCTTCTTGCTGCACCATACTATGGCCAAAGGCAGAGGGCAAGAGAGTGCGTGCAAGGAGACACAGGTAAAGTGCCAAACTCATTCTTTTATCAGGAACCCACTCCCAAGGTATCTAACCCACTCCCGTGATAATGTCACTAATCTATTCATGAGGACAGAGCTCTCATGAGCTTTTAAAGGTCCCGCCTCTCAACACTGTTGCATTGGGGATTAAATTTCCAACATGTGAACTTTGGGGGACACATTCAAACCATAACAATAATAAAACATTAATATTCCTGGGGAAAATGAACAGTTCACAAAAAGTAGCACAAATGGACACTTTATAAAGAGGTATACAAATTCTTTAGTCATCAAAGAAACATAAAAAACAATGTGATTCATTTTTTCCAGCTATCAAAATAGTGGTTACTCACACACACACACACACACACACACACACACATATCATGAAATTTTTTTTTTCTGTTACTCCAAGAACCTCCTCTGGCACCATGAGTCTTGAGCCATTTATTATATAACCAGAAATAAAGACTGCAAATACTCAGCTGTAAGCCAAGCCACTTCTAGTCTAAGTGCAAGATTGAATATTTGAAGTGAAATATTTCCATTTCTGAGAAACCAGATAAAATTATGCCAGGACTGAGGAAGAAAAAAAGAGAAAAAAACAAACAGTCAAAAAAAAAAAAAAAAAACAAAAGCTAAGTAGACTTTGCAAAATGACTTCCATTGAATTGCACCATCATTATCAAATAGATCTTCAAGACCAGACAAAAAAGGAATAAGTGTCCCCTCAGCACTACCCTTTTCTAGAAGAGACAACCAAAAATATCTTGATTCACTACCGTTTTCAGTAAAAAATTTTGCAAATGTGAAAAATGGTAATAACAGGACCAATCAAACAACAGACAGTCCTGAGAGGTTACTGCTCTTTTACTGTAATGCTAAACTTTGAAATGTGAATGCTAAGTCTTTGTTAACACAATTATAATAATAATTACATTTTAGATAGAATTTCATATTTATTCTTGTATTTTTGAAGTTAATTCTATTTTTCGATATTCAGATTCAGCTTTAGCTTCGCCCAGATATTGACTTTAACACCTCACCATTGGGCATTTGGTCACAATGTGTGTTCAATGCACCATGTTTTAAGGAAATAATTAGATGTATGAAGAGGGTTTATGTAAACATAGATTTATCACAATATTGTTTATAAAAACTGAAAATATTAAAACAACTGTCTAAAATACTGACATGTTGTGATGTCTAAGTTCTAGTGACAATTATTCTCCCTTAGAATAAGTGTTGTAGAGATAACAGACTTAGTAGCGTGGTGAGTCCCCTTTGCACAAAAAGACCACCTCACACCCAACATGACTCTTAAGAATGAGGACAGTAGTGAGGACACAGAGCAGAACATTGAGAGGCAGATAATGTCTCATAACCTTTCATTAATTTGTCACGTGGGGGTGCTATTCATCAATGAAATCATAATTTATGCATGAATTCTGAGTACAACTGTGAATCATTTTGTATCCTCACTTCAACAGTGATGCCGTCTGGTAGGCCAGAGACACTAACAATGAACTTCTCTCTGGACTTTCCAATTCTAATCTTAATGTTTGGTAAGTACATTTTATTAAAATTGTTTTATTATTTCAAAATTATAAAAACCTTCACCAAAAGATACAGCTCTGGCTAAACCCATATAACCAGTACTTTTTCCCCCCTACAGGAGAAACCGGCAGCAATTCAGTCAAACAGACAGGCCAAATAACCATCTTGGAGGGAGCATCTGTGACTATGAACTGCACATACACATCCGCGGGGTACCCTACCCTTTTCTGGTAAGTCCAATACCCCAACAAACCTCTGCAGCTTCTTCAGAGACAGACGATGGAAAACAGCAAAAACTTTGGAGTCGGAAATATTAAAGACAAAAACTCCCCCATTGTGAAATACTCGGTGCAGGTATCAGACTCAGCCGTGTACTGCTGTCTTCTGAGAGACACTGTGCTAAAAGCACAGGGGAACTATACAAAAACCTCAGTGGCCCAGAGGAAGTATGTAGTGAGGCTGGAAAACCCAGGTTGTAGAGCCTTGTTCTCTGTCTCACAGACAGTCCTGTTAAGACATTATTAGAAGATAAAGAAAATCAAAATCAGATGTAATTGCCTCTAATTCCAGGGCATAAGGGGTTTCTTTGACAGAAAATGGGGTCAGGGAAGAGGGTCTCAGATAATATCCTTGCTCTCAATTAGGTCAGTTCTCTCTTGTCCTTCAGGCTTTCTTGCATGATGTGTAGGAATTAGAATATAATGACTTGGATGTCAGTCCTGGCTCTACTACTTATTAGCTATGCAAATTTGGCCAAGTTAATTGATGTCTCAGAGCTTTAGTTTTTTTCATCTGTGAAGTAGAAATAAAAATAATCACACAAATTTAAGATGGAGATAAAGTGGAAAAAAGGTAGATTTGAAGGGGCAGATTATTACTCAAAGCATTACTGGAACTTGCAAGGCCCACCATAGCAGTTCTGCTCTCTCATGGCAATCTGTCTGCCTAGTGCTGACCATCCTAATAGGGCTTGGCATGCCCACTGCTTTGTCATACCACACCACACCCCATGCCCAGCCCCAGGCCATTATGATCAACATATCGTCTTTTCTCTCACAGGCTCCTACTCACACCACACACAAAAATTAACTCAAAGTGGGTCATAGACCTACATGTAAAAACTAAAATTGTAAAACTCTTAGAAGAAAACACAGGAGTAAATTTTCATGATCCTGGGTTAAGCAATGATTTCTTAGATGCAACACCAAAAGCACAAGCAATAAAATAGAACATTGATAAGTTGGACTTCAACAAAATTAAACTTGTTTATGCTTCAAAGGACACCATCAAGAAAATGAAATGATAACCCACAGAATGGGAGAAAACATTTGCAAATCATATGTACTATGGACCTGATGATAAGGGACTTATATTTAGAATATATAAGGAACTTTTACAACTCAATAATAGAAATATAACTCAAGCAGTGAGCAAAAGATTTAAATAGACATTTCTTCAACAAAGATACAAGAATGTCTAATACGCATATGAAAAGGTACTCATTATTAGTCATTAGACAAATGCAAATCAAAATCACAAGATACTGCTTTGCACTGAGTAAAAGGCTATGACTTTTTTTTTTTTGAGACGGAGTGTTGCTCTGTTGCCCACCCTGGAGTGCAGTGGCTGGATCTCAGCTCACTGCAAGCTCCGCCTCCCAGGTTTACGCCATTCTCCTGCCTCAGTCTCCCGTGTAGCTGGGACTACAGGCGCCCACCACCTCGCCCAGCTAGTTTGTTTTTTTTTTGTTTGTTTGCTTTTGTATTTTTTAGTAGAGACGGGGTTTCACTGTGTTAGCCAGGATGGTCTTGATCTCCTGACCTCATGATCCGCCCGTCTTGGCCTCCCAAAGTGCTGGGATTATAGGCTTGAGCCACTGCACCCGGCCAAGGCTATGACTTTTTATAAAGGACAATAACAAGTCTTATCAAGGATGTGAGAAATTAGAACCCTCATACATTGCTGGTGGGGACGTAAAATGATGCTATCACTTTGGCAAACAGTTTGGCAGCACCTCAAAATGTGAAACATAGAATTACCATATGACCCAGCAATTCCAGCCCTATGTATCTACCCACAATACATATGTCCACACAAAAACCTGTGCATGAATGTTCATAACAGCATTGTTTATGGTAGCCAAAAGGGTAAGTAATCCAAATGGATAAACCAGATATGGTATCTCTATACAATGGAATATTATTCAGCCATAAAAAGGATTAAAGTACTAACACCTACTACAACATGATGAATCTTGAAAACATTATGCTAAGTGGAAAAATCCAGATACAAAATGTCCATATTGTATATTTCATTTATATGAAATTCCAAGAATAGGCAAATCCAAAGTCAGAAAGCAGGTAGGTGGCTGCCAGAGCTGGAAGAAGTGGGGAGTGGGGAGGAACTACTTAAGAGATGTGTGGGGTTTCTTTTTTTTTTTTTTTTTTTAAATTTATTTATTATTATTATACTTTAAGTTGTAGGGTACATGTGCATAACGTGCAGGTTTGTTACATATGTATACTTGTGCCATGTTGGTGTGCTGCACCCATCAACTCGTCATTTACATCAGGTATAACTCCCAATGCAATCCCTCCCCCCTCCCCCCTCCCCATGATAGGCCCCGGTGTGTGATGTTCCCCTTCCTGAGTCCAAGTGATCTCATTGTTCAGTTCCCACCTATGAGTGAGAACATGCGGTGTTTGGTTTTCTGTTCTTGCTATAGTTTGCTCAGAGTGGGGTTTCTTTTGGGGAAAATATTCTGAACTAGATAGTGGTGTTGCACAACATTGTGAATATACTAAAAGCTACCGCATTATATACTCTAAAGTGATATGTGCTTACCTCAATAAAAAAGAAGACAACCAAATAATCTAGATGTGATTATTAATGGAACAAGAAGCTCTAAAAAAATTAAATTCTTACTATTCCATTGCAAACAATTCCAATAAGTATATGAAATATGGAGCCACCTGATAAAACCTATAGCAGTACGGGAAGGTATACTAACTCAGATTTTAACTAAAATTTATAAAAATGTTGACTGACACAAAGACAAAGGAGAATAGCAAAGATGGCATGAACCTTTAAGGAAATCATTAAAAAGTGGAAACTTTTTAATGAAAAAAGTTAAAGATTAAAGAAAATGTGAAGTGGAACATAAAAAGCATTTTAGAACAGTTTGGAGAAATGAAGATGGTAGGGTGGGGAGGAAGCTTAATTTACATATCAAGGAAAACAGAATAATTTGGCAGAGAATAAAGAAGAGGTAGAGCACTTCGACTCCTGGTTTCATCCTCTATTCTTCATGAAATATAATAATTTTGGGTTGGGAGCAGTGGCTCATGCCTGTAATCCCAGCACTTGAGAGGTTGAGGCAGGCGGATCACCTGAGGTCAGGAGTTCAAGACCAGCCTGGCCAATGTGGCAAAAAAACCCATCTCTACTAAAAATACACAAATTAGCTGGGGGCAGCAGTGGACACCTGTAATCCCAGCTACTCTGGAGGCTGAGGCAGGAGAATTGCTTGAATCTGGGAGGCGGAAGTTGCAGTGAGCCAAGATCATGCCATTGCACTCCAGCCTGGGCAACAAGAGCAAAACTCCATCTCAAAAAAAAATAAGAAAAAAAAAGTATAATTTTCAAACTGGAGATGAAGAAATGAAAAATTATGACAGATGAAAAGATACTAAAAGAGAACTTAGATGCTTTCAAAATAATCAAGTCTTCTGGGTCATTTAAACTAATCCCCAACATACGAAAAGAGTTTGCAGACATGGTTGGCAAGGCGTTGGGTGAATTTTTTGAAAACCTATGGGGAATGAAGGAAATCCCCAACACATGAACACAGAAATAGTGGATTGATACCCAGCAAAATTCTAGAGCAGATTATTAACAGATAATATGTGGGCTCTTAGAAAATAATGCAGTGATCAGTACCAAGCCAGAATGAGCTCACTAAAGACATTTTTAAAACAAGCCTGCTAAATTCAAAGGACTTCCATGGACTTTAAATGTGTCAAATATTTGCAAGACATATAACAATTTGGTTTTCACTCTATCAATGGGAAAAATATATATATATTGTCATTTGTTGAGTGTTGTGTTTGCCACAGGCCCTATTGTACTATAGATGTAATAAGAACTAACATTTATTTATCAAGGGCTTAATGTGCATGAAGTGTTGTTCTAAGTGCTTTGCATACATTAATTCATTTAATCTTCACTACAACCTCATGAAGTAGGTGCAATCTTTATTAAAGATAAGGAAACTATCTTTAATACAGAAGAATTAACTAACTTGCCCAAGAACACAGAGTTAGTAAGGGAAGACCTGGCATACAAATACAGGTTGACAAGCCCAAAGCCTTCATTCTTAAATTCTATACTTTGTTAACTCCCAATGTTATCTGTAATTCCCACCACAAAACTACAAGTTTTGTATTGTTATCCCCATTTTATGAATAAGGAGGCTGAGGATTGGAGTACTGAATAGAAAAATCCAGTAGAATCTAGTAAGTAGTAAGACTAAGGCTCAAACCCTAAGTTCATTTGAATCTAGACCGTATCCTCTATTCACTTCGCCATTCTACATAATGCTAGACTTGGTGAATCCTCAGCTGAAAGAATGGCCGTATATAAATATACAATTTAGAAAAATGTCCCTATTGTTACACCTCATGTTTTATCCTTCACTCTGACCTGTTCACATTGATCTTATGTAAATTCACACAAGGTATGCCCATGCCCATTAAATGGACAAATAGCAAATTTTGAGATTGGTATATGATGATGATGACCTAATGATGTCCAGCTAATATGTTTATTTACAGCATACATTAAAGATTGAAAATCATCTGAACAAACTGGAAAGATAAACTGAAACTGCCAACATAGAATTTAATGGAGATAACTATATATTTATACGGTAGTTTTATAAAATGAGTTGTAATGTCTGGAAGAAGGAATCCTAAATTTTTAGTATTTGTTGTTTAATGCACTCAAAGTAATTAAGGAAAAGATTTTCGGAAAGGATATTAGAAAGTCTCATAAAATCAATTTGTGAAAAATACAGCTAGGGCTCACAGAAAGAAGAAAATCACCAATTGGCTTTCTGAATCTTTCTGAATCTACTTTTCTCTGAATGTATAATCTGTTCTCCTCCTGGGAAATCAGATTCCGACGTAAACCTGTCATATTCTACTCCACAACAACTTCAGTTTGAACATACCCAGCTCTGTTTGCTAAGAGATGAGTCTGCTTTGAATCCCACAGGGCTTTAAAGCTCTAGTTACACTAACTGCTGTTTCTGTACCTCTAGTTCAAATTAATGAGCATAGTATCTACCCAGATCCAACAAGCTATTGCCAGAAAAAGGAGGTTACTTGGTACAAGCATGACCTCTATGTCATCTCTTTAGAAAGGAATCCCCAAAGTGGAAAAGGACTACAAGCTCGAAATAATTCACCAATGTGATAAAACAACTGAAATTATCATAGATAACAATAAAATGAGTGGAAACCAGATGAGTACAGTAATAACCTGACAGGGCAACAATATTTGAATCACATTTGAAGAGACATGAACAAACTGTAGCAAGTCTAAAAAAAAGATAAAACTAATAAAGTAGTCTGAAATAATACCATGTGCAGAAAGAAACAAGGATGTCACATAAAGAAACCAGAGATATTTATAAGGACCCCTTTACAAAAAAGAACAGATCTGGCCTTCAGTTTTCAAAAGATATAGTGTGAAATGCGGCTACTCTACTTGATCTATCATAGCTGGCTGAAGTCAAACAATCATCAGGTTTCTGTTCCCCCACATTACCCCCACCTTACTTCTAGGACTCCTAGTAGGAGGATGCTAAGTTTGGTTCTCTATCTGTATTGTGGGTGAGAGGGCTGTTTGTTTGTTTGTTTGTTTGTTTGTTTGTTTGTTTTAGAGACAGGGTCTTGCTCTGTTGCCTAGACTGGAGTGGAGTAACATGATCATATCTCACTGTATCCCCAAACTCCTGGGCTCAAGTATTTGACCTGCATAATAAATGTCTACGCCTCATGCCACTAGGTGGCAATGTGGGTGTTACATTTAAAAGATCAGGGATGGTTCACTTTGCAGGTAAAACTGTAAATGTTCTTAAGTGTGCATTTCTGCTGCTTCTGATGGACTAAGAATCCCCTTGGATTTCTAAAGTAAATGTAGAGACGTTTTAAAAATAGAAGACTCCTTTGTCCAACTAACATATATTCCAAAATCCTCCAACAGAGACCTGTGTGAGCTTCAGCTGCCATAATCATGGTGAAGATCCGGCAATTTTTGTTGGCTATTTTGTGGCTTCAGCTAAGCTGTAAGTTGGGGAGTTTCAGGACATGAGATATTTTACAAAATTCTGGGGAGGGGAAAGAAGGGATTCCAAGTGGCTAATCTGGAGTGCCCTCCTGAAAATGTGTAAATAAATGTGTATAAATGTTTCAACAATTGTAATATTCTGTATCTGATGATGTCTTTGAGAACAGGTGTAAGTGCCGCCAAAAATGAAGTGGAGCAGAGTCCTCAGGACCTGACTGCCCAGGAAGGAGAATTTATCACAATCAACTGCAGTTACTCAATAGGAATAAATTCCTTACACTGGCTGCAACAGCATCCAGGAGGAGGCATTGTTTCTTTGTTTATGCTGAGCTCAGAGAAGAAGAAGAATGGAAGATTAATTGCCACAATAAACATACAGGAAAGGCACAGCTCCCTGCACATCACAGCCTCCCAGCCCAGAGACTCTGCCATCTACATCTGTGCTGTGAGACACAGTGCTCTCCAGGCTCCTGGAGCCCGTACCTAAACTCTAAAGCGGAGGCATCATTTCTTACTCCTGTCTTTCAGACTTGTCTGTCTCTATCCTTGGTCAGATGATGTCAAATTTTTAAGTTTTTAAAATATAATATTCTCCCCTTCTAGACCATCTCTCTTCTCTACAGCATCATCACCAAGTATATTAACCAGACGATATGTGATTTTTACCTTGGAAGTAAAATATACAGGGTATAAAAATCCCGATTCTGCTACTTATTAACTGGATGATCTTGATCAAGTTACTTAACTTCTCTGTGCCTCAGTTTTCCCTCAACTATAAAAAGGAAACACTGTTAACCATAGTACCTAACCCCCATTCTGGGGATTACATGAGGTAATATACACAAAGTGCTTGACACATTTCCTGGCACATAGTTAGTGTTACATAAAGGGTATCAATTATTGGTATTAGTTGTAGATGCAGCATGAGTTTGCTGATACTCATTATGGGTTAATACCACAAATCATTGAAGAAGTATGTGGAATATAAATAATAAGCACCTTAGAATAATTTTAGTTTTCAGATTCTTTCCTAATGATGTCCAGCACTTGGCCTTTTTAATAGTGTTGAGAAAAACAGAGAGTAGCTGTAGAAAACATAATAGAAGGATGACTCTATGGTTTGGTTTGTGGTGTGGAAATGAAAGACTGGTAAGAGATGCTTCTGGAGAAGCTCAGTGACTTCTTTAGAAAAAAGGCCAGGTTCTAAGTTTTCATGTGGAGATCTCTAATGGAAACTTGCATTTGTGGAAATTCATGAAGCAGAATATCAAACCCAGTGTATCTAAATCAATGGTTCTTTATATCCCCCAAGGATTCTTTTCATTATTATTCCCAATCCCAGTGGAATTCTTATATCAAAACAAGTTTTATGATTATAATTGTTCTTATTACTCAACAACATTAATCATATATATTAAATTATAGCTACATTCTTTTTTATTTTTTTTATTTTTTATTTTATTTTATTTTATTTTTTTTGAGATGGAGTCTGGCTCTGTTGCCCAGGCTGGAGTGCAGTGGCCGGATCTCAGCTCACTGCAAGCCCCGCCTCCCGGGTTCACGCCATTCTCCTTCCTCAGCCTCCCGAGTAGCTGGGAGTACAGGCGCCCGCCACCTCGCCCGGCTAATTTTTTTTGTATTTTAGTAGAGACGGGGTTTCACCGTGTTAGCCAGGATGGTCTCGATCTCCTGACCTCGTGATCCGCCTGTCTTGGCCTCCCAAAGTGCTGGGATTACAGGCTTGAGCCACCGCACCCGACCTACATTCTTTTTTTTAATCAAAGGTTCTTTAAATCAAAATACTACCTGCACATATCTAAAAAGCCGATAGTATTATAAAGATCTGTTCCTTCCTTAGCCCATGCTCTACCCCCACCTTCCAATTCAAATCCATTCTAGCAATTTCTGATTAATATGTATATACTCTTGATTTATCATTATTAAGCATTATCTATTGACTTCCTTCTATGGCAGCATGCCACTACTCTCACCTCAACATACTTATATATATCATAAGCTGGGGTTAAATAGACAGTCAATGCATATATGATTATGACCACATAAATATTGCCACTGTCTAACCAAAATGACAACTATATTTCCTTTCTGGTACAATGTATTTTCTTAGTTAATAATTACATTTTTTTTTCATTTATTCTATGTCAATGTCCTATTTTTTCCAAGTTCTTCAACACAGTCTTAAAAATATTTATTAATAATTTCTCTCAAATGCTTCGAGCACCTTAATTTCTTTTTTTTCCCCTCAAGATTCCCTTTCCCTTGACCTCCATTGATTTCCCTATGTGAACTGATTGCTCTATAAGCCTAAATGTGATTCTAGACATTTTAGCACCACTCCCCCAAGTTGGCTTTTTTGCATTTTGGATCTCATATCTTCATTTCCCAAAGACAAATAGTAGAGAGAGAAAAGGGAGAGGAAGAAGAAGGAGAAAGAGAAAGGAGAAAGAAACACTCTTGGGCTCACTTTTGAACAATGGGAGAAATAAATGAATAAATGGTTCCAGCCTCCCCCATGCCCTGCAGTATTGGGGGAAACCAGCCCCTGATATTTCACCTAGGTTCTTTTCTATTTCCCTAAGCATCAGCTGGTCTGAGAAATAAAGGGAAAGAGTATAAAAGAGAGAAATGTTAAATCTGGGTGTCTGGGGGAGACATCACATGTCGGCAGGTTCTGTGATGCCCCCTGAGCCGTAAAACCGGCAAGTTTTTATTAGCAATTTTCAAAAGGGAGGGAGTACACAAACAGGGTGCGGGTCACAGAGATCACATGCTTCAAGGGTGACAAAAGATCACAAGGCAGAAGGTCAGGGTGAAACTAGAATCACTAATGAACTTCCATGTCCTGCTGTGCACACATTGTCAGGGTTCAAGAGCAGAGAACCTGTCTGACTAGAATTCGCCAGGCTGGAATTTCCTAATCCTAGCAAGCCTGGGGATGCTGTACGAGACTAGGGCGTGTTTCATCCCTATCTACATCTGCATAAAGCCAGACACTCCCAGGGCAGTCATTTTAGAGGCCCTGCCCTGGGAATGCATTCTTTTCCCAGGGCTGTTAATTATTAATATTCCTTACTGGGGAAAGAATTCAGTGATATTTCTCTTACCCGTTTTTGGTAATAAGAGAAATATAGCTCTGTCCTATCCGGCCCACAGGCAGCCAGACTTTAAGGTTATCTCCCTTGTTCCCTGAAAATTGCTGTTATCCTGTTCTTAAGGTGCCTGGATTTCATATTATTCAAACACACATGCTCTACAAACAATTTGTGCAGTTAACGCAATCATCACAGAGTCCTGAGGCAACATACATCCTCCACTTATGAAGATGATGGGATTAAGAGATTAAAGTAAAGACAGGCATAGGAAATCACAAGAGTATTGATTGGGGAAGTGATAAATGTTCATGAAATCTTCACGATTTATGTTCAGAGACTGCAGTAAAGACAGGCGTAAGAAATTATAAAAGTATTAATTTGGGGAACTAATAAATGTCCATGAAATTTTCACAATGTGTTCTTCTGCCATGGTTTCAGTCAGTCCCTCTGTTTGGGGTCCCTGACTTCCCGCAACACTGCATGAGGAAAAGTCTGAGGCATATTTCAAAAGGCTCTTCAGAAGGTCATGTTAGGATCAGGCACCAGTCATGCACATGGTGGCCAGCTGCATTATGCACCATTGCATTGGCTTTCTTCACTACCCAAATCTACTCCCTTGATCCCTCACTCCTGCTCCATGAGATCACTTCCCAAAAATGCCCTGCATGCAAACCTTTATCTCAGACTCATCTTTTAAGGGAATATAAGCTAAGACATGCCTTTTCTCCCTATGAACAGACAGGACACGGAGCCAGAAGACACAACATTGCCCGTCTGCTCTCAGTAGTGCCTTATCCCCTTCAAAAGCCCTAGATACTGGCCTATGTAGCTGTCCCAGTGACTACTGACCACAGCTTCTCTGTTGGTGATACAAGTTCCTAGCTTCCTGTTTTTAAGAAGTACTGGACACACCTGTGTCGCTTTCCTGAAAGAAAGAGTGCTGAAATTGGAGGATTCAAGTGGAATTACAGGGTGAGACAGAGAGAAGATACAGGAGATGCTGGCCCTAACAGAGAGGGAAAACAAAACAAAACAAAACAAAAACCTGTTCTTATGAAATAAAATAAAATCTTGTTCATCTGAAAGTCCACTGGTCTTTCCTGAAAGTGAAGGCATTTTTCCATTGAATAAATGCACAAGTAAAAATCAATAAAACATAAATATGGATAAAAGTTTCCTCATAGATTTGACGAGATTATTCAGAGACAGAATTCTTGGTCTCAATTTTCTCAGCATCCTCAGAGTTTACTGTGTGGACACTATGATCACAGAAAGAATAACAGGTGCCAAAGCTAGCAATTCAAGTTGTTTCTGGTAGAAGTCAATGCCCTCCTGTAATCAAATGAATGAACTAGTAGAAACCACTGCCTTGGTCAGTTTCCCCTCTCCTGTATCTGGCCTTCAGCACCTCAGTAGGTGCTTAGAGAGCACTTACCAGGCACCAGCTCCCAGTGGTATGGGAATCATTAAAACTCTCTCCAGAGAAACTCAGTCTGGCCCAATGTTTCTGACTTCAAGCCTCATTTCCATGAATCAGACAGCTGGTGAAATTGATAGACCACAAACTCCATGAGGGCAGGAACCACGTCTTGGTCATTACAGTGCCCCTAGTGCTTAGCATAGTGCCTGGAGTCAGGAGTGTTCTCAATGATTTACGCTGCTTTGTCATCTGCTCTGATAATGAGAGTTTCTCGATGTCAAGGACTGTGTTTTGTTCATTTTTGTATCTACAAAGGGATTAGCATTGTATTTAACAATAGTAGAAACTGAAGAAAAAATTGTGTGAAATTACATTTCTTCTTTGTCATCAGAAGTAACTTAGTCTTGCTGACTTTCTTTCTATGCCCTTGCGTGTTGCCTCTTTGTTTGCTTACTTGATTTTTTTGCCTCACTGAGAATGTAAGGTCTGTGAGGACATTGGCTTGCGTTTCTTCATCCCTGATATTTCTTTTGTAACCAGCCCAATTCTGATATCTAGAAGGAGGCCAACAAGTGGTTTTTGGAAGAATAAGTGAATATTCTTCAGTTATTCAAGTGGGCTGGGTACTTGCAACGGCTAATAGTGCAAAGCTGCAATTCTAGGCACTATCAGTACGTGTTTTAACTAACACATTATGTGGATTATTTAAAAACTTGAGGTATATGATAATATAGTACTGATTTGGATTTTTACAAAGTCATATTTTAAAGCTCCATTCTTAGCTCAGAGCTGAGCCATTAAAATAATGTGAGACGTTACATTAAAATAATGTGAGACAGCAAGAATGCTAAAGCTTGATACTAAACCTATTCAGTAATGTGGAATAGAATTTGAGATCAGGAAAGAGGTGGTCCCACAACTGGGAATTAAAATCAAAATGGTGTTGAGCAGGTAAAGCTGCATGTCCAAACGAACTTGATGGCAAAACTTGAATCTGCCAGAAATTTTCTGCTAGATTTACTGCAGATCCTGCCAGATTCAAGCCAAACATAGAAAGATAAGCAGAAAACCTCCTTCATCACTGCCTGTGAAAGGATGTTGAGTCCAAGAGACAAGTACAGAAAGACTCTTATAGATTAGGACCCATTAATATACACTGACTTGGCAAACTGAGACCCAGACGCAAGTACAGACCACAGGACCACCAGATGATTTGCTCCCTTGGATCCTACTGGTGGCAAAAGCTGCCCCCAGCGTCCACTTCCACTGTACAGGAAACTACTTCATAGGACCTGAAAATTACATGGCAATATACATCAAAGAGTCCTTGCACTCTGACCCTGTAATTTCACTTCTAGAAATTTCTCCTTTCTTAATAAAACAATCCAATATATACAAAGATTTGTTTTTTTAAATGTTGGTGAGAGCTTTATTTAAATAAGTGCAGAAGGAAAAGAAACACCAATTCTAACAAAGTAGTTGATTTAAAAACCAGGGGCACATTTGTCTAATGAGTATAACCACTAAAAATCATTTTATCTAAACTTCTGCTTCCAGCCACGCTGAAGTAACAGGGACCAGATTTACCCTTCCACTTGAAACAACAGCAACCGAGAAAGCTCCAGACAAATTACACAAAGCAACAATTTCCAAAACACGGTACACTAAGCAATAAATGACCATGATCCTGAAAGATGGGAAACAAATGAGGCGAGTCCCAACATTACAATAACTTATTGCCTTGAGAGAGTTTCTAGGCCACAGCACAAAGAAGGAAAACTGAGGCAGAACCTAGTAGGTTCCCTGAGTTGAGGCAACAGAGCTGAGACAGAGAAGACTAAGGCAGCTAAAGTTCATAAGACAGAATATGCGAGAGGAGAGAGGGCCGCAGAGAGGACCTAGAGATCTGCTGAGGGTGCCCTCAAGTATTCAGCAGAACGCTCATCTGCGCAAGCGTGTGGAAACTACCCAAGGGTGAGTGGTGGTGGCGGGGAAGAACCATTCAAAAGGATTAAAGGAAAGAGGGCCTCTTCAAGTATGTCTAGGATTTAGAAGAGAGTTTATTGCTTAGCCATATATTTCTTAATACTTTAATTAATATTTCATACATTTCATTTTCTCTGGTTCTAGTCACTTATCATTGTTGTTCATTTTCAAACAAAAAATCATTTCATATATTGAGGAAACAGCCCTATCTGGCTTAGGTAAAGAGTAAAGGCAAGAGGCTAGGTGCGGTGGCTCACATCTGTAATTCTGGCACTTTGAGAAGCCGAGGCGGGCTGCTTACCTGAGGTCAGGAGTTTGAGACCAGCTCGGCCAACATGATGAAACCCTGTCTCTACTAAAAATACAAAAAATTAGCTGGGTGTGGTGGCACATGCCTGTAATTGCAGCTACTCGGAGGCTGAGGCAAGAGAATCACTTGAACCCGGGAGGCAGAGGTTGCAGTGAGTGGAGATTGCACCACTGCACTCCAGCCTGAGTGACAGAGCAAGACTTTGTCTCAAAAAAAAAAAAAGTCAAGACAAGAATAAGTATTACCCATATGGCATGACCAAAGTTTTTGGTAAACTTAGGGTTTTTTTTTTTCTGTTATCAGTAATACAATTACTCTTAAAAACTAGTTTTTATTTCTCATTCCTGAACTCATTTACATGTAATGTCAAAGTATGATAAATTCAAACTATGCTGACACCTGAAAGAATGTGGCTATGTATGATATAAAGTCTTTATACTTTCATCAACTTCAAACCTCAGTTCTGCTGTTATAATGATAAAGTTCATTTCACTATCTCTTGTGGCCATTTAAATACTTTCACATATTTACTATCATTTTTCATCTTCTAAGGCTGAGGACTTGTAATTCTTAAGAATATTTCTGTTATCCCTATAATTACTGTTGTGTCTCTCCAGGCATTCTTTTTTAGTGAACAACTGTCATTAATGGCTTCCAGAAAGGATTCAAACACCATCTCTACATTTATCATTCCAAGTGCTGTGACAACTGCCTTGCCAACTACATTTTCCAGGCTCCCTTGCAGCTACAGTGCAGACCTGTATTCAGCCAAGTCTTTGATTGGGAGATGACCACCTGAGGACCAGGCTAGGCAGGGGCATCCCTTTTCTTGGTTTAGGGGCAGTGGAGGCCACGTGGTCTGGGTTAGGCAGCAGCAGCATCTTTTTGATTGGGCCAAGAGCAGTAACTTCCTGTTTGGGCCTGTTTGGCTGCATATTCTGTTGCTGGCAGCACTGGAGGCAGCTGTCATAGGGATAGGACTGCAGCCTTCTTACAAGGCTGATGGATGGGTGGTTCTGGGCATCACTCCTGGATCGAACCTAGAATCTTTTTCTCCAGTCTGTCCAATGATTCTGTGAGCCTTTTGCCTCCCCAAATCCTGATCTTCTTACCCGAGGTAAAGCGATTTCCTTTCTTTCTTGTCCCTTAGCACACAGGCATCTTACAGTGTTTAGTCTGAGACCCACCACAGCTTTCATTCCAGCATCCTTCAAGCTGAGTATCAGACCTGGTTAACTTTTTCACTGCAGTACACTTGGCTCATTTCAATGAGGATGAGTTCATGTTTATAGTGATTTCTGGTTCCTTTGCTTGGAAATCCTAAAAGATAGAAAAGAGCCTCCAGTTGCTGCAGACACAGGCATGAGATATACTGAAAACTCTCCAAAAGTGTCTCTTGGAATGTTTCTTCATTACTTCACTACGTTTCTTTCTAACCTTCAGAGCTAGTAAGGACCTTCAGTTAAAAGAGCCATTACATTTCTAGTTTAGTTAAGAAATATTTTCCTCAATTTGTGGGAGTGGGGAAGCAGTGCAGACTAAACTTACAGCTCACATCATATTGTTGTTACCAGTTCAAATCAAATCACAGTTTTCAGTCGCTTAGTTAACATTTATCCTTCTTTAAATCTTGATGAAATGTCTCTTCCTCAATGAATACTTCTCTGCCTCTCAACCTAAATTTGTTCCCCTTGTGTTACTGTTTTAAAGAACCCTATAATTTCTATGTATTTCTGTGTGAATATTTGTATAATATCTGTCCTTCCTATTAACCTCTAAGTTCCACTAAATACTCTGTGTTCAGAATAGTGCCTGGCACAAAGGAGTATGACAAATAGTGATGAATGAATGAATCTGAAGCATCAGGCATGTATCTTACTTTGTGTTGGGCTCTCCCTCAAGTATAGATGTTCCTAGTGACAATCCCATTAATTCAAACACTGACCAGAGAGGATTGAAAACATATGAAGCAGTGCTTTTGGAACTGAGGCTGGAACTGAGGCTGTAGTCCAATATGAGTGGAGATAAAAAATGAAGACTTTAAAAGGAGAATTCACATAAAAGCAGGTATCAACATGGAAAACTGCAGAGGATGTTTGTATACACAGTGGGCACAGCAGCAACCATCACCTCCAAACTTGAGGTTCCAGGCTGAGGTGACAGATCAGAGTGAGCCAGGCACTGTGGGACAATGGGAACACTTAGATTCCCAACACTGGAATTTGCTGATTCTTCTACTAACATTTAGTAAGAAATTTAGCCTTACCCAAAGTCAGGTCCAGTCTTTGTCCCAGTTCCTGTGAGACAACCTCTGAAGGCTTAGAATTTCCTGAATTGTTGGCATGTCTTTGTAATTGATGGTGGGGTCCTTGGACCACACTTAATAGTTTCTGCTATTAAGATGACTCATTGTGGGGCTGGCTATATTCAGTGGTCTCAGGATGGGGGCTGGCCATGCCAGAAAGACCAACCATATAACCTAGGGTGGAGGGTTTGAGTCACAACCTAGAGACTGAGTTCAACCACACAGGCTATCAGTCATCCAGTATAAAGAAGTCCCAATAAAAACTCTGGACACCAAAGCTCAGTTGAGTTTTCCAGACTGGCAATATTCCATGGGTATTGTCATGCCTTGATGCTGGGACGGTAACTCATCCCTGAGGACAATGGAAGTTTCACATTTGGAACCCTACCAGACTCTGCCCTATGCATCTCATCCCTTGGCTGTTTTTAATGTATCTTTTCTCTGTAATAAATGAATCACAGGTATACTAGGTTTCAATGAGTTCTATCAGTCTTTCTAGTGAATTATAGAACCTGCTTTAGAAAATACCCAACCTTGCCAGTAGTGAGAGTGGTCGTGCATGAACTTATCTCCCCTTTGTAGTTGAGTCCTAGTTCCTTGCAGTTGGGGGTAGAAGTCTTATGTAGATTTAGTCTGGAGGTCTATGCCCTTAACCTTGCTGCTTAGTTAACTCTGGGTAGCTACATTTTGTATTGAGCAACTCTATATGAGTAAAAGAAGTTTTGTTCATATAATGCCTAAACAGCTAATCAAGTATATAAGAAAGTTTTTTAAAAGTTAAAAGTAGGTAAGTGAACTGGTAATAAAGTAGGCAAGTCGCAAGGTAATTAAATGCCTATGTTTCAATGCTTACATGTGTTGCTTAGAACATATGTGTATGTGAGATCATCACGTTAAAATATTTCTAACACGAGGACTGGCAACACCTAACAATAATGATAATTAGTACTTGTCTAGTTCTTACTACTAACTGGTTTCTGTTCTGAATGTTCTACATGTATTAACTAATTTAATTCTCATAACAACTCTGGTTATTAGCCAGGTTTGTAGAAGCTGAGGCACAAGGAGGTTAAATACTTTGCCCTATGGCACACTCCCAAAATTTGAATCCAAACCATGTAACTCCATAGCTCATGCTCTTAACCAATGCCCCATACAACTTCCCAGAAGGCAATCACTTGAAATTTCTTTCTGATCTTATAGAAAGGTGTTAGTAGACTGGTTATCTTAATTAACATCCAATCCTAATTATCTTTGTAGCAAAGTAATATTTTTATATAAACATGTCAGAGGCATTTGAACCAGAGCAACTCCATCTTGAATAGGACCTGGGTAAAATGAAGCTGAGGCCTACTGGGCTGCATTCCCAGGAGGCTAAGCCATTCTTGGTCACAGGATGAGATAGGAGGTTGGCACAAAATATAGGTAATAAAGACCTTGCTGATAAAACAGGTTGCAGTAAAGAAGCCTGCTAAAACCCACCAAAATCAAGATGGCGACAAGAGTGACCTCTGGTTGTCCTCATTGCTACACTTCCACCAGCGCCATGACAGTTTACAAATGCTATGGCAATGTCAGGAAGTTACCCTATCTAAAAAGGGGAGGCATGAATAATCTACCCCTTGTTTAGCATATAATCAAGAAATAACCACAAAAATGGGCAATCAGCAGCCCTCAAGGATGCTATGCCTATGGAGTAGCCATCCTCTTATTCCTCTACTTTCCTAATAAACTTGCTTTCACTTTACTCTGTGGACTCACCCTGAATTCTTTCTTGTGTGAGATCCAAGAACCCCCTCTTGGGGTCTGGATTAGGACCCCTTTCCAGTAACAAAGAGATGTGTATTTTATTTCTGATAATACATTTTTGCTTTGTTATCCCTCTCATGTTAGGCCAGCAGCTCAAGTCCTGGTCTTCTTCCTGTATTGGAAAAGGGAGTTCACAATAAACACAAAAGAAGAAAGGATAAATTTGAAAATTCCTCCAGAGACAATAGAATGGAAAAAAAAAAGGGGGGTTTTGAGTTTGGGTTATGACTTTTGAGTTTAAAAATAAATCTGTGCCTCAAAAAGTTCTCTTAGAATATATGTGAATACAAAACCCAATTATGCAACCCTAGATTTAATGCAAATTTCTTAGTTTCTGGGAATTTCTGGGGTGGTGGAGACAAAGCAAGGAAGTAAGACATCGGTGAAGATCTCTGTGCCCATCTCCATACACCCTGCCAGCAGTGGGGTGGGAGGAGGTAATGTTTAGCCCCCAAATAGGATGTTAGGAATCTGAAACTAAAGGAGATTGACAACTAATTCCTCTTAGAAAGCCTGAGTGGCAACATCCTGCAAGTTTCCACCAGGGCAGAGACAGCTGTGCAGTAGTACCAATAAGCCCAGAGAGCCCAAGACAGCCTGATTCTGTCAGATCGGAATTAGAGTAGTTGAATTTTTACATGCACACAAAAAGCACAGAAATTAACAGAGAGAGACTTAATGGACCTGGATGGGTGTCAATATTATAATAAAAAGGATGCAGAGCATTAGATTAATAGCCAGAGATCTACAGAGACTCAGACATCAGGACATTAGAAACAATAATGTCCCAGACTGGACCCTAAGCACTGCACCCCAACAGATGCCAGTATGGGCCAGGTGTCCCCAACTAATGCCAGACCACCATTTAAGGCCTCTACATTTCACCCCAAGGATGGCAAGGAGGAAACCTGAACTGATGGAGGACATCCTGAATTGACTTAGAAAGTCATGATTTTACTGAGAAAACCCTGTATTTACTTAAAGCAAGCTTTCTGACACCAGGCAAAGTGGTTACTAGAGTTAGAAATTAAGCTGTTATGGAAAATAAAGCTGTCCTGGATTGAACATCTGAGTAAATTATAAAACATTTACCTGCTACATCTCTACTCACCAGATAGCGATGCTCAACCATTCATCTGCCCCTACACAAATGACAAATGACATTCACGTTTATTACATATCCCCTCAGGCCTAACTAGGGCTGTGTGCTGTTTCCAAGACCAAAACGTCACAACTGAAAACCACTCACCTGAATATTTACCATAAGAAATAGCTTGGATTAGTATGGAACTTGGTGTAACCCTCAAATATAGGAGTTTGTCACTAGAGGTACCAGAGGACCACTTTCTCTGTTAGGGGACCTTGACGACAGTATATTACAATGAAGGCAGTGATTGGCAAACAGCAGCTTCAAATAGGCATGCAAACAAACATTGAGAAACAGTAAGCACATAAGATAACTCATTTAGACACTTTTATATGCAGCATGTATAGGACTTAAAATAACATTCCCAAGTTAAACTGAAACCATTACTATGTAAATGCCACAGCCAAGTCAAATGAAATAGTAAATACCAGCCTTGCAAATTGATCTCCCTCAAGGGCACTCAAAAGAGTTAGACTGCCTGCTGCTCTCTTAGGAAATGTCCTCCTCTCTATCAATCATTTCTGTTCTTACATCAAACCCATTGACCAGCATATGTTTTGGAATTTCTGAACAATTGACTTTCAAGGACTCACATTCATTCTGCACTTTCTTAGAAACCTCATAGGAGCCACTGTTGCCAATAAAATAAAACACACACACACACACACACACAAACATTATAAATCTAACCCCAAAATGGGATTGCTTCAAAAGAGAATGGACACCCCCACTCCCTACGTTGTTTGTACACATCTGTGTTGATTCTCTCGGTGAATTGGCCCATGCAAGCAGGAGATCATCAATCAGCAGGTGTCACCAAGCGCAAGTCAGAATTGCTCCACAGAAAAATTGAGTCTTTTTTTATTCCCTATTGTCACCTACTAAAATGTAAGTTGCTTGTTGATCTCATCACACTGAGTTATGTTTCAGTGAAGTGTTGAAAAGGCCCAGCCTGCACATATTCTTGAAATTTCAAAATAATGGCTCAGTGAACAGATGTATACTTTCTCCCAACAGCTCTTTGTGGAAATGAATTTTTTATGAGCCCAAAGTATCTTTGATTCATTCCTGATTAAAAGTCAAGTTAAAACTAAACACCATATACTTTTTGAAAGACATTTTAGGAAGTATTGACACAAGGACTTTTGAGACTGAAAATCATGGGTTAACAATAAATCTTTGTTTGGTGAAACAAAAGAACAGTATAGGTGAGAGGTAAAAAGCACAGGCTCCAGGGCCAGACTCCCTGGGTTCAGATTCTTCACATTTCAGCTGTGTGACCTTGAACAAACTACTCCAGTTAATCACAACTTCAGTCTTTTTTAGAAAATGGGATATTAAATAATGGCTACTCCATAGGGTTGCCATAGAGGAAAATACAAGGTAGTATTTACATGTACATAAAACAGTGCCTGGCACAGAGCCAGTGTTCAATTAGCGCTAGCTATTTTTTGGATACAGGTATATAAAAGAAGCATTTAATGAATAGTTACATGCCCATTAACATAAAATGTAAGCCACATCCATATGCTGTAGCTTATGGTGACAAAGTTTTCTGCTCGCCTATTAACTCAAAGGAGAGAAAACCTTCTTTATAATATTGAAAATGTTATCCTAATGGTTCCAAAGGACTGTTTTCTGGGAATGTTTGCTGCAGAAACCTCACTGGTTAGATGTTTGTTGGAGCACACTGTGATTATTCATTGTCATTGCAAACTGTGTTTACCACGGGAGGCTGTTCTGACTCACCACTTTGTGACTCACCAATTAGTAAACAGCTAAATGTCGCATTGCTGATTTAGGTGTAATTTACTCTGTCAGTATAAAAGGACTCTGCAGATTCTACTAAAATTGAGAACATAGCTAAAGGCATTCTTCATTGTAAAAATGAATTTTAGAAAACAAGATGACTCTAACAGTTACTTTAAAATACAATGTAATATGTCTATTTTAAATGACAACACTATGTCCTGTCTGACAGCATTCAACTTACTTTCAGATTTATTCGGTGTTTTCTCAACTTCACAAGCACTTGAAAATCCATAAAGGAGGGAAATACGTCTTGTTTCATTTTCAATAGTTATATCAAGGATACTTTTTTAAAGTTCGTATTTACCATGTTTTCAACAAGTAACTCTTAACAATACTCTTAAGAGTACGATCGTGATGATAGGTAAAAGTCAGGATCACTCCCTTTTCATCTTTACCTGTGTAGAGCAATGTAACTTGCCCTTTTCCCAAACTCTCTGACTCCATGAGGGATGAGACACAGAGGGTGTGGCTGAGGGCTCATAGGCCTGAGACTCCTTGACTGGTGTCCTGTGGCCTGCAGTCCAGGGCTTGCAAGTGATCAAACAGGGAAGCAGAAATGAGGGAGGCACAGTGCTACGAGTAGGCCTGTGTTTTCACTGGGAATGGTGGTTAGCAGATGCTCAGATGTGTCCCTTCTCCCTCACACTCACCTTTGGCTTGGTTCTTAACTCCTGCCCACCCCTCCCTAAACCCTTTGTGAAGGTCCAGAAGAACTCACAAAGAACTGAGCGAGTCACAGACACCCAGCAGTCTCCAGAGAGGCCTCTGTGCATGAAGCCTTCCCCAGAAGGATGCCCACTTTTCCTACCTGGCCTGGAAACTCAAAATGGGCACGAAAACTGAAGACTGTGAGAGAGGGTCAGGTTACAGGCCAGAAACTAACAATAAGATTGATGTTCAAATAGCTGAATTCTTGATTCTTTTCCTGAGATCCACTCCTCATTTTCAGTCTTGCGGTAAACCTCAGTGAGGGGCGTTTTGTCTTGTGTTCTATCTATTGGTGAATGGATCCCAACCTTTCTGAATATGGGGACGTACTTTTTAAAGCCAAAAATTTTGCAGATAGTAATGGATTTTTAACATCCATTGATTAACAAAGTGCTATGAATACAGTAACACTTTTAAATAAATGTGCTTTCAGTTTTTTTTAACTAAACATAATACATGCATGTATTATTTAAACTTATCACAGTGCCTGGCACTGTGAAAGCACTCAACAAATATTAGCTATAATTACTGCTATTGCTGTCGTTTACTCAATCTATTGGTAATGCCTGGTATACATGTGGATTCTTAGAGTCCTTATAGAGCACAGCAACCCATAAACTATACTAGGCTCTAAATCTTCTCGCCCAGGAACTTTATCCGATGCATACTTCACCAGCAACAGCAGCATTTAGCACTGTCTTGTTGTAGAAAAATTCTTGATAAATTAATTGAATTAAATTTATGTACCATAAAATGTCATGAAGAGATGGAAGTGTCTTGGTCCTGTATCTTAGCATTTTCAAACCTCTCCCTTGTTTTTTTTAATGTATAGATTTCACCTGTGTAAAAATGAAAAATAAGAAAACTGATTCTAATGCTCTTTATGAAAGGCAAGAAAAGCCTTCTTGGAGAGCAATAGTTATGGGAGAGTTCTGCCAGAATGTGTTCTCAGTATGACATGAGAAAAATTTTATTCTAGGAACCAGAGGTGCTGAGGACTCAGCTTCTGACTTACCCTAGATCATAAACATCACTGGACTAATGACCAGTTGAGAATAATCTAAGCTCTTGCACTTTTATAACAGACCTGGTTATGTCCTAAAAAGTAAGAGCATTTATAAATAAAAAAGAAATTTTAACAGTTCAATAGAGCAATGGCACTTTCCAGGTCCTCCCTGAACAGGTGTCATCTATTTCCCCATCCCTTGGATCTCAGTTGGCCTTGTAACTTATGTGGATCCATAGAATGCGGCAGAAGTGACAGTTGTGCAAGTTCTGAGCCCTCACCTCAAGAGCCTTTGCACTCTGTCACCTGCTCTCTTGGACTTTGGCTTTTTTCCACGTGAATCAACCAAGGCTAACCTTCTGGAAGAAGAGAGACCGCGCGAAACAGAACCATGAAATATCAGCCTGAGGCCCTGGATATGTGAGAAAGCTGAAGATCAGCAAAGCTGACCTAAAACTGAGTCACAGTTGACCTCAGATGCATGAAAATCTAGCCAAGGCTGAAAACATTCAGTTGAATCCCACCTCAATTTCTGACCCAGAGATAGCAACTAATGTACAATATCATGACTATTATGCAATCATTGGAAAGAATGTATTAGATAAATGTGTATTGGTCTGGAAGAGGTATCAACTAAGCATGCTTAATGATTATCCATCTTAAAAAAAATACAGAAACAGGGTTGTAGAACAAGGTTCCTGGCCATACTGAGCTTACTTTTCTGTTGGTGAAATAAAACACTTAATGAAATGACAAGGAAATAATTCAACCAATAAGAAAACGCTTTACAACCAAGAGACTTATTAAATAAAATGGGTGCACCTTTTATGTTACCCATAAGTATAATAGTGCCCTAACACAGCAGACACATTTCTGTTGTCTGCAGTTATCCTTCAGAAAGTCTTCATGGGAGAACCTTTAAATGACCTCAGAGAGTGAGGGTTTATGTAAATAAAGAATTAAGTCAGTGTGGGTAGAGGTTCAGCACCAGGGAGAAGGAAGTTACATGAAGATTGTGGTGTGGGGCTCATATCTAGAAACAGAGTAGCCCCATGTCAGCCTATGAGGGAGGAACCAGGCCCCGTCTCAAGGGTCTCCTTCAGGAAGATCTCTGTGGGAAAGGAGCAGGCGTTCCAGGTTGTTGGCAAAGCCTGTGCTTGGGCAATCCATCAACACAGTTAGTCCAGGGCCCACCGATGACCTCTGACCCTTCTCACATTTATTTTCTCTGCCTGGTACTTCCTCTAAGGAGCATCCTGCCACTCACCAGCCCCTACCAAACACACGCGCGCACACACACACACACACACACACTCACTCTATTTGCTCATAATCATTCATCAGGTTTTAACTTAGACAGCACTTCTTCTGGGAACTTTCTCTGGTGAGAGATCCTCTTATGTGACTCTTGACCTACCAAACCAGAAGCAGTGGTGCAATCAGCGATCATTATTCTCTTACTTATTATAGTATCTCCAGCACTTAGCACAGTATCTGCAGACAGTGGGCACGGACTGAATAAAATACTTTTTGAATCAATGGATTAAATAGCTAGTTTTCATTCACCCTGAGAAAATACCAAGCATTGGTCTTAAGAATATCACAGGCCTGAAGGTATAAAGGAGGAAGCAAGGAAACAAAATCAACAGACAGAGCCTTGGCAAAATCTGCTGTTTGCCTGTCCTCCCAGAAACTCCATTTCCCGTTCTGGGGAAGCAATGCCAAACAGCTCCAGGAACTCTGTATATGGTCTGTCAAGCATCCAAGACAGAAGGGAGACTTTCCAAGAGTGGAAGCCCAGCCTGCTTGCTCCAGTCTGGACTGTGCTGGTCTTTATTTTCCTAGTCAGGGATGGCCCCAACCAGGAACTGTGTCTCTTCTCAGGCTCTGAGGCCTTGGAAATGGAGGAATGTTGTATCTGCCAGTGGTTTAGGTCTACATTGTGAAGAATTAACTTTCCCAAACAGAGATCTGGCCTTCGCCCTCAGCTACTGGGTGGTGATTCGTAGGCTCCTGGAATGTCCTGTCAGATAGGAGTATCCATGTTTGTCTGGGGGCTTTGGCCACCAGTCAGTCTAACAACATGATATAGGATGGGGTTTTGGAACATGCCATGTGAGTTCTGACCTCTGGAGGAACCAGAGACCATTAACTAGAACCTCCAGGAGGGGCTGGAGGTTAAAGGTCAGCCACGTGAGCAGCATGTGATAAAGCTCCAGAAAAAACTCTGAACACCGAAGGCTCAGTTGAGCTCCTATCCTCGGCAACACTCTGTGAGTTCTGTCACACAACATGGCTGGGAGGAGGAACACACCCAGGTCTCCCTGGGAGAGGACAACCAGAAGCTTCACGTTTAGAACCTCCCAGATTTCACCTAATGCTTCTCTCCCTTTGGTTGGTTCTGATTTGTATCCTTTTGCTTTAATAAACTATGATCATGATCACTTTCCTAAGTTTTGTGTGTTGTTTTATGGAACTATCGAGCCTAAGGGAGCATGGGAACTCCCAGATTTGTAGCCAGCTAGTCAGAAGTAAAGGCAGCCTAGGAACACAGAACTTGTGGCTGATGTTTGCAGTGAGGGCAGTCCTGTGGAGGACTGTGCCCTTAACCTGTGAAGTATGGCCACCTCCCGGCATTTGCCGTCAGAGCTCATGGCAGGGCCACGCAGGGAAGTGTGGGAAATTGAACCAATGAGGACTGACACAAGGGCTTCCTGACCATCCTCTAGGAAGTCTGTCAGGAGATGTCCTTGTTCACTTCCCTGTAGGTTCCAGCAAGGCTCAGAGGGTCATCAGTTCCACCAACAATATCTGTGCAGAAGAGGGTAGCTGTGATTTTACTTTAGTCTGAAAGAACATTTTGTTGATTAACACTTAAATATTACAAACAGCCTCTCAGTGTGAGAAGATTTATCTTATTCTCCTGTGTAATTAGAATGATTATTCAACAAATGGATGTTATGCAGTGAACTTCCAAAAAGAAGCCAAATTTATCAACCTCATCAACTCACACTTACAGCCCAGGGATCTATATTCCTGTGCTCTCAGAGCAGGCATGGAGCGTGGACTGATAGCCAAAGACCAGCAAAAAACCCAGAAGCCAGTCAAAAATGCAGGATCCTGGAAAGACCTGAAAACACACAAGAAAAAGCTGGGAAATAGGAATGGGGAGTGAACCTCTGCGATCTGGAGAGGAAACTACTGGTTATTTTAGGAAAAACATTCCCACAACGGGGCTCAGAGAAAAGAGAAAGTAACGGTATCCAGGCCTTATTCTCAGAAGCATTCTTCTCCCTGAATCCAGTACCTGAGGTAACTGGGCAGCAGATAAAAATAGTATTTTCTCAAAACCAAGCAAAACATTAAAAAAAAAAAATAGCCTACTGTCTAAGCTTTGTCTCCAAGTGGAACTCGGGAACCAAGCCAACTTCTCCAGCTGTGCATCTTGGCTATGTGTCTCAGATGGAACATTTCTGACTTCATTCCCTCCTCCTCCCACGTCACTCGGTAAGGAGGGTGGGCCAGGACAGGCAGCTCAGACAGCTGTTCCTACAACTGGCCTTACTACAATCCTCCAGGCTTCATATACAGGCACCTCTGGACTCTGCCTGCCTGCACTAACCCATCCGGCCCAGTGCAACAGACCATTCTTTCAAGCTGTCTGTCTCCTCCTCACAATCATCCCAGGACTCCTCTTAAAACTATTTTTTCTGAGAACACATTGTGCTTTGCCACAGTGTTCCATTTATCTCTTGGTGGCCGTTCCATTTGCCTCAACAGCTCTCTATCCCATTTTTTAGTACAGAAATATTACCCCGAACGAGAAGGCAATCTCATTCACCTTGCCAGCTCTAAATCTTTATCGCAATCACGTTGCTTTAGATTGCATTTATGTGTGGATAGGTGTGGATGGGTTTTAGCACTGTGTTAGATGCCAAAGATACAATGCTAAGGAAAAAAAATACCTGACAACAGATTTTATTATATTCTAACGGGAAAGATAGGATAAACAGATACATAAACAGTATATATGCAGAGTAGGATGAGTATCATGAAAGCAATAAATAAGGGGCTGAAGGGTTCAATTTAAATGGGGTGGTCAGAAAATGCTTTTCTTTCTTCTGAGAGAAATGAGCGAGGGGCACAGGGAAGCCTGAATTGTTACACTAATGAATATCTCTGTGCTTGAAAACACAAAACAAGGGGAGATGAGGTTCCACTCAAGAGAGGTATATACACCTCAATTACATGACCTGGAAAACCTGATCCATACACACCTTGCTGACACTGCTCCATAGGGAATGTCATTAGGACTTGTGCACATCTACCACACCTCCATTTTCACTCTCTCTGAGATAAGAGGATGTGCATTTGCACTGTGTCTGCCTAGCGAAACTGTACTCTCTGCTGAATAAAGCACAGTTAGTTGATATTCATGAGCACCAAGCCTCTCCTTATAATGATACTTTAGAGAGCTGTGCTAACTGACCAGCATTCTGGATACTTACAAGCAGATGTCTGGTAGTAACAGAACCTTTCATGACCACCCAGCCTCTAAATAACTGTTCAGCTCAGCAGCTCATTATCACCTTCCTGGAGTTAGAGCTCCAACATAAGAATAAATATCTCCATCTAGAATTATCACTTTTAAAATCAAAACCTATATTCATCTTGAGAGTATAAATATCAAAATTCCGGGGCATTTTTTCTAACCTTTCTTGGGAGATTTTAGTAAAATTCCAGGACTGATTGCTGAAAGTACAATCTCGAAACAGAAACTAATATAGTGTCACATCATATGAAGTTAACCTTTTTTTCTTTTGCAACTCTATCAAACTTCAAGGAAATTCTTTGGAAATCTGTGCACCACTGCATTTAAAACAAAATAGATCTATCATTAAATGCCTAATAAAGGTTGATCTTACAGTGTTATTGAGGTGCCTTGCAGATCTGAGACAGGTGGATTATTCCAGAATGGGAAAGAAACACAGGATGAATAAGTCACACTAATGGCAATAGCAACTTCTGGGAAACACCATTTTCCAGCAGCTGTTGCTTTCATCAACACATTCTCAGCAAAATTGCCACAGCCATTTCTGAGCGCTTAGAAGCACTGCTAGGAATCTCTAATAGGAGTATCTATGATGGGAATTCCTATTGACTAGAGCCGCCTTTGCAAATAGGAGATAATGTTGAGCTAAGGGAATCTTTCAACGATTCATTCAAAACATGTTTATCTACCATGTGATAAACATTATAGTCAGTGCCATAGTATAAACTTGAATAAGACATAATCCCTGCCCCCAGGGAACTCACATCCTTGTCCACATACCTAGCACAAAAGCACAGAATTATAATAAAAGTTGTCAAGAAGAAGAAAAGCATGGGGCATTATGCAAGCAAAGAAAAAGGGACTGCCTTATTCATTTAGAAGCTACTGGCCCTCTCTAGAGATTGTTGGTCTTCCAGCACATCTAAATATTCTTCAATCAAAAAATTCCATGAAGCTAGAAGTATAAAATGCTGTGTTATCAGTTAAGCACCCCCCTCCCTTTTATTTTTGAGACAGAGTCTTGCTGTGTCACCCAGGCTGGAGTGGTGGCACTATCTCAGCTCACTGCACTGTAACCTCCACCTCCCAGGTTCAAGCAATTGTCCTGTCTTAGCCTCCCGAATAGCTGGGATTACAGGTATGCACCACCATACCCGGCTAATTTTTGTATTTTTGGTAGAGACCAGGTTTCACCTTGTTGGCCAGGCTGGTCTTGAGGTCTTGAACTCCTGACCTCAGGTGATCCGCCTGCCTTGGCCTCCCAAAGTACTGGGATTATGGGATTACAGGTATAAGCCACTGTGCCCAGCCAGTTAAGCTTCTTAAAAAATGTCTTGAATTATAGCAAACACATGATGCCTATCTCCCCCCATATCTTTATACTGACAAAATTGGGTTTAAAATCAAGGCATGGTCACCAGAAATCAGGTCAGAGGGATCAAGAAAACATGGACAGTGAAGTACTTTCACTTCCATACAGGTGATAAATATTTCCTAAAATACAGGTAGATGTGTCACACAAAATCTCCAGACTTTGAGTATCAAAGTCCCTCCTAATACCAGAAAGAAAGGTATTGAGATGATTTGTCATCTCAATCTCAGATAAACACATACTCAGAGGGCCTCAGGAACATATGTAAACTAAACAAAAACCATGAGAAATTGAGCAGGGGCCTGAGTTTGGGCTTCCTTCAGTGGGTACTGTATTAATTTCCCATAACAAAATACTATCGAATATTACACAGATGTTTCTTTTCTCACATTTTTGGAGGCAGGAAGTCCATGATCAAGGTGTCAGCAGGCATGGATTCTCCTGAGGCTTTCTTCCTTGGCTTGCAAATAGTCATTGTCTCTCTCTCTTTTCACTTCATCTTTTGTCTGTGCACAGGCATTCTTTGTATCTCTCCCTCTTCTTTTTTTTTTTTTTTTTTTTTGAGATAGAGTCTCACTCTGTCACTCAGGCTGGAGTGCAGTGGTGCCATCTCAGCTCACTGTAAGCTCTGCTTCCTGGGTTTATGCCATTCTCCTGCCTCAGCCTCCCAAGTAGCTGGGTCTACAGGTGCCCGCCACCACACCTGGCTAATTTTTTGTATTTTTAGTAGAGATGGGGTTTCACCGTGTTGGCCAGGATGGTCTCCATCTCCTGACCTCGTGATCCACCCACCTCAGCCTCCCAAAGTGCTGGGATTACAGGCGTGAGTCACTGCGCCCAGCCCCCTCCCACTTCTTATAATGACATAAATCCTACTGGATTAAGACCTTACCCTTATGACCTCATTTAACCTCTTTCAAAGCCATATCTCCAAATACAGTCACACTGGGGACTAGAGCTTCAGCATATGAATTTTAGGAGGACACAATTCAATCCATAATAGATGGGGACAAGGCTATTCTCTTCCTAAAGTAAGCCTTCCCTTAGGGCCATTTACAGGGAGATAAACAAACCCCAATTTCTTCTGAGCAAAAGTTCAGAGACCCTGAAATAACTGCAGCTAATAAATGAGAAAGACAGAATATTTTCAAAATCTTCAAGTCTAATACCTAGAAGTGATAGAGGCTTATTCACATTTTTCTCCCATTTTCTTATTCTGTGTTTATTTAGCATTTCTGTTAATGACACCATTATTTTCAGAAATCAAAATGAAATCTTAATGTCATCACTTCCTTGCCTTCACTTCAATCATACTTTTCCATGTCTATGTAAGTATTCTTTTGACTATTTACATATTCATCAGAAACCAATTCAGCTCTTATTGCTTTTCATGAAGATCACTAAAGGAAGCCACTTATTATTCATGCTTCTAGTTTAGGTGCTCCTAATAGGGAAACTGTATAGCTTCAGTTGATCTATAACCCTTCACCCCCCATGTTTTGTAGTTGTTTGTATATACACTTTCACACATATAAGCGCTAATGTGTTCATTGCTATTATCAGTTGTTCAAAGCGGGTCCCTCACCCATGAACAGGTTAAAAGCCAGAGCTCTCATCTCTCCTACTATACTTGCTCCTTGTAAAAAAATATTTAATCTTTGTGATTAACAAAGATTCTTCCCCCTACTCAAATACTCCCAGTTACAAACATTTTAACTTGTTGTTTTAAATGGTTCCTGGTCAGCAATCCCTTCTGTAGACTCTTCCAAAAATTGCCATGGAATACCTCTTGTAATCAATCTCACACCCAAGAGAGGAGATTTTAGAAAGGCATGGACAACAGAATGCAGAGATCTATCTGTCTACCAGAGTCCACCATCTGGCCACCAATGACTCACATTACCCCCGCTTGCAGAAATACATTCACACACATCCCCAAAGGTCTCAAGAATCTTATCCCACAGAGCTTTAGCTCAAAGTCAAAATTTTATGATTTAAATCACATCTAAGTTCAAACACAGGTCCTGGGCATAATATGTGAAGTACAGCTCCTGGAGTATAACTTCTCTTCTTCTGTCAACCTGTAAAACTAAAGAGACAAGTGATCTGCCCCCAATACACCCATCATACAATGTTGAAACAGACATAACTGGAAGTCATGGGATAACAGTTATAGACGTATTGGTTCAAAGGGAGGAGGGGAAGAAGATAACAAAGAGTCATTGGTCCATAGCAGTTCTAAAATCTAGCTGGGCAAATGTCGGGAGTTCAATGATTAGGTTTTAGAGCCTAAGATTAATCTCGGCTATCGGGGAAGCCCCCAATATTTCAACATAGGTTCTTTTCTATTTTCCCTGAGTGTTGGCCAGTCTGAGAAATAAAGACAAAGAGTACAAAAGAAAGAAATTTTACAGCTGGGTCTCCGGGGGTGACATTACATGTTGGCAGGTTCCATGATGCCCCCTGAGCTGCAAAACCAGCAAGTTTTTATTATGGATTTCAAAGGGGAGGCGTGTATGAGTAGAGTGTGGGTCACAGAGATCACATGCTTCAAGGGCAATAAAATATCACAAAGCAAATGGGCAGGCAAGGTCACAAGGCCAGGGCAAAATTAGAATTACTGATGAGGTTCCCTGTCCTGCTGTGCACGTATTGTCATTGACAAGCATCTCAACAGGAACAACTGGGTTCAAGAGCAGAGAACCAGTCTAACTAGAATTTCACCAGGCTGGAATTTCCCAATCCTAACAAGCCTGGGGGCGCAGCAGAAGACCAGGGTGTATTTCATCCCTTATCTACAACTGCATAAGACAGACACTCCCAGAGCAACAATTTTAGAGACTTCCCCCGGGAGTGCATTCTTTTCTCAGGGCTGTTCCTTGCTGAGAAAAAGAATTCAGCAATATTTCTCTTATTCACTTTTGCAAGAAGAGAAATATGACTCTGTTCCACCCGGTCCTGCAGGCAGTCAGACTTTATGGTTATTTCCCTTGTCCCTGAAAATCACTGTTATCCTCTTCCTTTTCTAGGTGCCCAGATTTCATATTGTTCAAACACACATGCTCTACACACAATTTGTGCAGATAACACAATCATCACAGGATCCTGAGGCGACATACATCCTCAGCTTAGGAAGATGATGGGATTAAGAGATTAAAGTCAAGACAGGCATAGGAAATTATAAGAGTATTGATTGGGGAAGTGAAAAATGTCCATGAAATCTTCACAATTTATGTTCTTCTGCCATGGCTTCAGCTGGTCCCTCCATTCGGGTTCCCTGACCTCCCGCAACACTCAGCTCTACCCTCTTGGCTCTTAGCACCACCCTCTGTCATCCACCTTCTTTAATGTTTGCAGTTGAGTAGTTTTATCAGCCTGTATCCTGCCAGTAGAAATGTCGGGTTCTGACAGCCTCCTTTATTTCATTTTGTACTTTTTCTATCCCTTTCAGTCCAAGCCAGTAGTGTTTCTGCTGAAATAATTTTCTCAAGATCTTTGTGCATCTACCATGGATTTCAATGATGTTCTGACCATCAAAAACAAAAACACACCCACAGATCTTTTCCAGACAACATATATTTTTGGCTCCTGCTCAGATGGCTGAGGGGCAATACTCTTAAGCTTTCTAGAGGTCCCACACTTTGATTGAATGGATCCAAAAGGCACATTCTTAATCTCTTTAAGGAGTCCTTTGTGCAGTTAAATATTCTCACTTTTTTATCTTTGAGGTTTTTTAACTTTTATTTTGAGTTCAGGAGTACATGTGTAGGTTTGTAATGAAGGTAAACTTGTGTCATGGGGGTTTGTTGTTCAGATTATCTCATCACCCAGGTATTAAGCCTGGGTGTACCCATTAGTTATTTTTCCTAATCCTCACCCTCCTATCACCCTGCACTCTCAATTAGGCCCCAGTGTCCGTTGTTCCCCTCTATGTGTCCATGTGTTCTCATTTTGCTCCCACATAAAAGTGAGAAAATGCAGTATTTGGTTTTCTCTTCTGTGTTAATTTGCTGAAGATAATAGCCTTCAGCTCCATCCATGTCCCTGCAAAGGACATGATCTCATCATTTTTTATGGCCACATAGTATTTCATGGTTTATATCTATCACATTTTCTTTATCCAAACTGCCATTCCTGACCATTTAGGTTGATTCCATGTCTTTGCTATTGTGAATAGTGCTGCAATGAACATATGCACACATGTGTCTTTATGATAGAATGATTATTATTTTTTTGGGTATATACCCAGTAATAGGATTGCTAAGTCAAATAGTAGTTCTGTTTTTAGGTCTTTGAGAAATTGCATGCTGTTTTTCCTAATGGTTGAACCAACTTACACTCCCACCAACAGGATATAAGTGTTCCTTTTTCTCCACAACCTCACCAGCACATTATTTTTTGACTTTTTAATAATAGCCATTCTGACTGGTGTGAGATGGTAGCTCGTTGAGGTTTTTATTTGCATTTCTCTAATAATCAGGAATGTTGAGCTTTTTTTCATATGCTTGGTGGCCATATGTGTGTCTTCTTTTGAAAAGTATCTGTTCGTGTCCTTTGCCCACTTTTTAATGGATTTTTTTTTCTTGTAAATTTGCTTAAGTTCCTTATAAATGCTGGATATTAGACCTTTGTTGGATACATAGTTTGCAAATATTTTCTCCCATTCTGTGAGTTGTCTTTTTAGCCTGCTGATAGTTTCTTTTGCTGTGCAGAAGCTCTTTAGTTTAATTAGATCCCATTTGTCAAATTTTGCTTTTGTTGCAATTGCTTTTGATGTCTTTTGCCATAAAATCTTTGCCTGTTCCTATGTACAGAGTGGTATTGCCTAGGTTGTCTTCCAGGGTTTTTTTTTTTTATAGTTTTGGGTCTTTAATCCATCTTGAGTTGATTTTTTTGTATATGATGTAAGGAAGGAGTCCAGTTTCAATCTTCTGCATATGGCTAGCCAGTTATCCCAGTACCATTTATTGAATACAGAGTCTTTTCCCCATTGCTTGTTTTTGCCAGCCTTGTTGAAGATCAGATAGTTGTAGGTGTGTAGCCTTATTTCTGGGCTCTCTATTCTGTTTCATTGGTCTATGTGTCTGTTTCCATACCAGTACCACACTGTTTTGGTTAGTGTAGCCCTGCTGTATAGTTTGAAGTTAGGTAGCATGATGCCGCCAGCTTTGTTCTATTTGCTGAGGATTGCCTTGGCTATTTTGGTTCCATATCAGTTTTAAAATAGTATTTTTTTCTAGTTCTGTGAAGAGTATCATTGGTAGTTTGATAGGAATAGCATTGAATCTATAAATTGCTTTGGGTAGTATGGCCATTTTAACAATATTGATTCTTCCTGTCCGTGAGCATGGGATATTTTTCCATTTGTTTGTGTCATCTCTCATTTCTTTGAGCAGTGTTTTGCACTTTTGCTTGTAGAGATCTTTCACCTCCCTGGTTAGTTGTATTCCTAGGTATTTTATTCTTTTTGTGGCAATTGTGAATGGGATTGGGTTCCTGATTTGGCTCTTGGCTTGACTGTTATTGGTGTACAGGAATGGTAGTGATTTTTGTATGTTGATTTTGTATCCTGAGACTTTGCTGAAGTTGTTTATCAGTTGAAGGAGCTTTGGGGCCAAGTCTATGGGTTCTTCTAGATATAGAATCATGTCATCTGCAAAGAGGGATAATTTGACTTTCTCTCTGCCTATTTGGATGCCATTTATTACTTTCTCTTGCTTGATTGCTCTAGCTAGGATGTTCAATACTATGTTGAATAGGAGTAGTGAGGGAGGGCATCCTTGTCTTGTGCTGTTTTTCAAGGGGAATGCTTCCAGCTTTAGACCATTCAGCATGATGTGGGTTTGTCATAGATAGCTCTTATTATTTTGAGGTATGTTCCTTCAATACCTAGATTATTAAGAGTTTTTAAAATGATGAAGTGTTGAATTTTGTTGAAAGCCTTTTCTGCATCTGTTGAGATAGTCATGTGGTTTTTGTCTTTAGTTCTGGTTATGTAATGAATCACATTGATTGATTTGCATACACTGAACCAACCTTTCATCCAGGGGATAAACCTTGCTTGATTATGGTGGATAAGCATTTTGATGTGCTGCTGGATTTGGCTTGCCAGTATTTTGTTGAGGATTTTTGCATCAATATTTATCAAGGATATTGACCTGAAGTTTTCTTTTTTTGTTATGTCTCTGCCAGGTTTGGGTTACCAGGATGATGCTGGCCTCATAGAATGAGTCAGAGAGGAGTCCCTCCTCCTCAATTTTTTGGAATAGTTTCAGTAGGACTGATACCAGATCTTCTTCGTACATCTGGTAGAATTTGGTTTTGAATCCATCTGGTCCTGTGCTTTTTTCAGTTGGTAGGCAATTTATTACGGATTCAATTTCAGAGTTTGTTACTGGTCTGTTCTGAGATTTAATTTCTTTCTCACTTAGTCTTGGGAGGGTGACCAGGAATTTATTCATTTCTTCTATATTTTCTAGTTTATGTGCATAGTGTTGGTTCATAATATTCTCTGAAGGTTATTTATATTTCCTAGAAGAAATGGACAAATTCCTAGAAGCATATAATATGCCAAGACTAAATCGGGAGGAAATAGAAAATTGAAACAGAAAATATAAACAGACCAATAACAAGTAAGAGGATTTAATCAGCAATTTAAGAAACAAACAAAAGCCCAGGACCTGATGACTTTGCTGGAAAATTCTACCAAATATTTGAAGAAGAATTAATGCCAATCCTTGTCAAAGTCTTCCAAAAAATTTGAAGAGGAAGGATCACTTGCAAACTCATTTTATAGGAGCAGAAGTACTCTGACACTAAAGCCAGACAAGGACATTACAAGAAAAGAAAATTGCAGGCCAATAGTACTAATGAACAAAAATACTCAACAAAATACCAGTAAACTGAATTCAACAGCCCATTAAAAGGATCATAACACCATAATCAAATGGGATTTATTCCTGGAATACAAGGATGGTTCAATGCATACCAATCAATAATGTGATATCCTACATTAATAGAATGAAGGATAAAAATCATATGACCATCTCAACAGATGCAGAAAAAGTATTTCACAAAATTTAACATCCTGGCCGGGTGCGGTAGCTCAAGCCTGTAATCCCAGCACTTTGGGATGTTGAGATGGGCGGATCATGAGGTCAGGAGATCGAGACCATCCTGGCTAACACGGTGAAACCCCGTCTCTACTAGCCAGGTGAGGTGGCGGGTGCCTGTAGTCCCAGCTACTTGGGAGCCTGAGGCAGGAGAACGGTGTAAACCCGGGAGGCAGAGCTTGCAGTGAGCTGAGATCCGGCCACTGCACTCCAGCCTGGGCAACAGAGCAAGACTCCACCTCAAAAAAAAAAAATTTAACATCCTTTTAAGATAAAAACTCTCTACAAATTAGGTATAAAAGGAATGTACCTTAACATAATAAAGATCATATATGACAAGACCACAGTTAACATAACAATAAAATTGCAAAATACAAGATCAACATAAAAAACCAACAGTTGTATTTCTATACACTAACAATAAACAATCTGAAAAATAAATAAAGAAAACAAATCAATTTACCATAGTATCAAAAAAGTACACTGAAAACTGCAAAACATTGATGGATTAAATTTTAAAAGACACAAACAAATAGACACCCCATGTTCATGGATTGGGGGATTTAATAGATGTTAAAATGTCCATACTTCCCAAAGAATCCTAAATATTCAATGCAATTCCTATCAAAATCCCAATAGAAATTTACAGGAATAGAAAAGACAATTCTAAACTGCATATAAAACCACAAAATAGCATGAAAAGCCAATCAATCTTGAGAAAGAAAACAAAGCTGGGGATATCACACTTCTTAATTTCAACATATACTGCCAAGCTACAGTAATCAAAACAGTATAGTACTGGAACAAAGACCAATATATACACCATGGAACAGAATAGAGAGCCCACAAATGAATCCATGTATATGCAGTCAACTGATCTTTTACAAGGGTGCCAGGAATACATAATGGGGAAAGGACAGTCTCTTCAATAAAGGGTTTCTGGGAAGACTGGATATCCACATGCAGAAGGGTGAAATTGGACTTTTATCTCAATAATGTACAAAAATCTACTCAAAATGGATTAAAGATATAACATAAGACCTGACACTGAAAAACTACTAGAAGAAAACATAGGGAAAAAGCTTCTTAACATTGGTCTGAACAATGATTTCATGGTTATGATACCAAAAGCACAGACACCAAATATAAAAATAAGTGAGACTACATCAAATTTAAAAGTTTCTGCACAGCATAAGGAAAAAAAAAAAAACATGGTAAAAAGGCAGCCTATAGAATAGGACAAAATATTTGTAAACTCTGTCTCTGATAAAGTGTACAAAGTTTCTCTCCCACTTCAGTCTAGTGAGATAGAACATGTGCACAATTCAGACAAAGTAGATTTATTATTTACAGATAAGCAGCAAAAATAAGCAGAAGCCTAAGATTTGTTATCGGGGGAACCAGCCCCCAATATTTCAATTCAGGTTCTTTCTATTTTCCCTAAGTGTCAGCTGGTCTGAGAATTAAAGAGAAAGAGTACAAAGAGATAAATTTTACAGGTGGGCCTCCGGGGGTGTCATCACATATTGATAGAACCATCATGGTGACCCCGAGCCACAAAACCAGCAAGTTTTTATTAGGGATTTTAGAAGGGGAGGGGATGTACGAACAGGGAGTAGGTCACAAGGATCACATGCTTCAAAGGGCAGTAAAGATCACAAGGCAAAGGCAAAATTAGAATTACTGATGAGGGTCTATGTCCTGCTGTGCACGCATTGTCATGATAAACGTCTTAACAGGGAACAGCATTGGAGAGCAGACAACTGGTCTGACTAGAATTTACCAGGCTGGAATTTCCCAATCCTAGTAAGCCTGAGGGTACTGCAGGAGACCAAGGTGTATATGAGTCCTTATCTCAACTGCATAAGACAGACACTCCCAGAGCGGCCATCTATAGACCTACCCCCAGGAATGCATTCCTTCCCCAGGGTTGTTCCTTGCTGGGAAAAGAATTCAGTGATATTTCTCCTACTCGCACATCTGTCTATAGGCTTTCTGCGAGAAGAAAAATACGGCTCTATTCTGCCCAACCCCGCAGGCAGTCAGACCTTATGGTTATCTTCCCTTGTTCCCTGAAAATCGCTGTTATTCTGTTCTTTTTCAGGGTGCACTGATTTCATATTGTTCAAATGCACATGTTTTACAATCTATTTGTACAATAGTGGCCCTGAGGTGACATACATTTTCAGCTTATGGAGATAACATGATTAAGAGATTAAAGACAAGCATAAGAAATTATAAGATTATTGATTGGGGAAGTGATAAATGTCCATGAAATCTTCACAATTTATACTCTTCTGCCTTGGCTCCAGCCAGTCTCTCCATTCGGGATCCCTGATTTCCCACAACAATTCACGGCAGGAGCCTAGGGCAGATGGAGTCTCACCTACATGTACTTGACTTCATATTTTAATGGAGTTATTTGTTAAGTTCCTTATAGATTTTGGATATTAGACCTTTGTCAGATGTATAGTTTGTGAATATTTTCTCCTATTCTGTAGGTTGTCTGTTTACTCTGTTGGTAGTTTCTTTTGCTGTGCAGAAGTTCTTTAGTTTTATTAGATCCTGCTTGTCAATTTTTTTGTTGCAATTATTTTTGAGGAGTTAGTCACAAATTCTTCCACAAGGCTGAAGTCCAAAACGGTATTTCCTAGGTTTTTGTCTATGAGTCTTATAGTTTGAGGTGTTACATTTAACTCTTTACTTCATCTTGAGTTAATTTTTGTACCTGAGAGAAGATAGGGGTCCAATTTCATTCTTTTGCATATGGCCAGCCAGCTATCTCAGCAGTATTTATCAAATAATGAGTCCTTTCTCCATTGCTTTTCATTGTAAACTTTGTCAAAGATAAGATGACTGTAGGTGTGTGGCTTTATTTCCAGGTTTTCTATTCTGTTCCATTTTTCTATGTGTCTGTTTTTATATCAGTACCTCATTGTTTTGATTACTGTAGCTTTATAGTATCCCTAATGAACATAGACTCAAAAATCCTCAGCAAAATATTAGCAAACTAAAACCAGTAGCTTATCAAAAAGGTAATTCACACAATCAATTAAGCTTCATTCCTGGGGTACAAGGTTGGTTCAACATGACATAAGCAGAATTAAAAACAAAATCCATATGATTACTTCAATAGGTGTTTAGAAAACTTTTGATAAAATTCAACATTCCTTTACATAAAAGCCCTCAAGAAACTAGGCATCAGAGAACATACCTCAAAATAATAAGTACCTTCTATGACAAACCCACAGCCAACATCATGCTGAACGGGCTAAATCTGAAATGATTCCCCTTGAGAATTGGAACAAGACAAGGATGCCCACTCTCATCATTCTTACTCAACATAGTACTGAATGTCTTTGCCAAAGCAATCAGGCAAGAGAAAGAAATAAAAGGCGTCCAAATAGGAAAAGAAGTCAAACTATCTATCTTCACTGACAATATAATTCTACCATAGAAAACCCCAAAGACATCACCAAAAGGCTCCTGGAACTGATAAATTACTTCAATAAAATTTAAGAATACAAAATCAATGTATAAAAATCTGTAGCATTTTATACAACAGTAACATTCTAGCTGACAGCCAAATCAAGAATGAATACATCTGATTTACAATAGCTGCAAAAATAAAAATAAAATACCTACAAATACATCTAACCAAGAAGGTGAAAGATCTCTACGAGGAGAACTGCAAAACACTGCTGAAAGAAATCACAGATGAAACAAACAAATAAAAAAAAAACATTTCATGTTCATGGATTGGAAGAATCAATATTGAAATAGCCATACTGCACAAAGCAATATACACATTCAATGCTACTCCTGTTAAGCTACAAACATCATTTTTCACAGAACTAGAAAAACTATTCTAAAATTCATATGGAACCAAAAAGGGCCCAAATAGACAAAGCAATCCTAAGCAAAAAGAACAAAGCCAGAGGCATCACAGTTTTCCTTATTATGTGATGTACCAGTGTCAAGCCATCCAGTGGAGCAATGACTTACGTGATTTATCTGTATTCTGAAAAAGAAAACTCAAGGGAAGGATGCTATTCTGTGGCATTTTAGAAACGAGGCAAAGTCCTAAAGCTCACCATCTGAGCCTTGATGCCTAGAGACTCAGCTGTCCATTTCTGTGCTATCAGAGATTCCATGGTGAGAGCAGTAACAGAGACAACCCTACAAAAACATCCAGGGCTCAGCAAGAGTCAGTCCCCTGCTCCAGGAGCATAGGAGAGAACAACCCACAGGACAGGAAGAGGGGAGACATGAGGCACAGCGGGTGGAACCATAGAGTCTAGAGAGGGAATTAATATATGTTTCAGAAACAATCTTTCCACATTTGGTACCAAAGAAAGAGCTGTAGTTACAAGACCCCAGCCTCAAGAATATTTTCATCTCCAAATCTAGTGCCTAAGGCTGATAGGAAAGCTGATGGAGTTGTGTGTGTGTTGTTTCTGCCTGCTCAACATCCATTCTCCCATTTCTGGTGACAACACCTTGATTGATTTTCCCTGGATGAACCAAGGCTCCCCTCCTCTTACCTATGTGTGGGTGTGGAGGTGGCCTGCCCCACCCTTGGACACCCTGATCAATTGACATAGTTCATCTTCCTGACCACAGTAACTGGTCAAGGATGAGCACATGACCCAGACCCACTTTCCAAAACTTTGTATGAAATTATTCTCAGAAATGATTTTGGGAAGGTGAGAGGCTGGGATGTAAAAAGTTGGGAGGTGATTCTAGGAAGCATAGGAAGAGAGACTTGAAGGGAAGTCAGCCAATAAAAGGGTCTTATCAAGCCAGCTGCCACTGTGGGCAAGTGGCGCTTAATCCTGCCATGGAAACTCAGGAACCAGTGTGAAACACCTGCCATGAGTTATCCCACCTGAGGGCACAAGGAGCTAAGGTATTGATATCCCAAATCCTGCATGCCCTTACTCGAGGGCAGCTCCTGGAGATAGGAGCATTAATTCCCAACACTTAGGTCTGCCAAGCAGGCTGTGGCAGTAAAAGAAAACCCATAGGCAAAGAAACTCAGGTGCTGGCAGGAGAAAGCTGGGCAACGTGCACTAAAGTCATAAGCACAAGAAGGTGTAGGTGGACACAACAATGTAACATAATAAAATTTTCTCTTAAGCTATTGGGAGTTGAATTTTCTATCACTTGCAATTAACAGAGATCTAATTAAACATACCAGTGAAGATAATATTGTGTAAAATAAACTAATCAAACAAAATATTTTTAAATTGCCTTTTTTTTGCTTGTTGCATTTCAAAAAGTAAACAACTCCTCCAACTTTTCAGATTAGCCCGTTCAGCTCTTTTCTCCCACATAACCTGGTGTGGCAAGGAGGAGGAACAAATTTAATACCTTTATCTGTATGATTACACTGGACGTTCAGCTGTTGTCTCCCCTTTTAGACTCTTCTTGCTCAGAATTGCTCTGCTTAGTGCTGCTAGATTAATGTCCCTAAAGTGTCCCTCCAAATAACCTTCCATGCCCAAAATCCAGATTCCCCATGAGACTGCGTTTTTCCCAACTCCAAACTTTTGTTCCTGCTGTCTATTTCACGCAATATGTTCAGTCTCTATTTCTCCCTTTCAAAAATCTCTGCCATGGTGCTTTGGGGATAATCCCAGTTAAAACTCCTTCCTCTCTCCATTGGTTTGCTGGGCCAGCTGGTACCTGCTGGGGAGCTGAGTGTGCATATCTTTTCCCAGTTCTACCTTCAGTGATGTTATGTTAGCAGCATGAAAATGGCCATGCTGAAAATATACAATAGCTGCAAAAATAAAAATAAAATACCTACAAATACATCTAACCAAGGAGGTGAAAGATCTCTACGAGGAGAACTGCAAAACACTGCTGAAAGAAATCATAGATGAAACAAACAAATAAAAAAAAATTTCATGTTCATGGATTTATACCAGGGAAATCAGCAGACATTATAAATCAGGACTTTAACCCCATGGAGAGCTGACTTGCCAGCACATCACTACCTCTCCCTCTGCATTGCACCTTTACTGCATCCCAGTTACGTTAGCTAACACTGTGTGCCTTGCATTGCACTTCTCCCTATACTTGTCTTATCTTCCCTTTGGCCTGCAAGCCCCTTGAGGACAAATACATCAGTCAACTGTTTCTTTGTTTGTTGTTTCTTTTTAATTCCTCTCATTACTTAGCACAGATCATGTATACCATGTGTGTTTAATATCAATAGAATATTTTGGAGCAAGAGGTTGTTTTACTTGGTTTTATGCTTTCACTGTTGTTGTAGAACAGCTGGGTTAGAAGACATTATTAAACACAAATACAACTGGTAAAATTTCCCAGCCGAAGAAATGCTTTAAAAAGATCTCCAATCACTGCAGGAGTTCAGAGAGGCAACAACTCCTCCAGCTTTTGTTCATCAAATAATTGGTTTAGTTCACTCCTTCCACATCACTTGGAGCAGTGGGGTGGGTGGGGAAAGCTTAATGACCAGGAAAATCTTTCATAAACTCATCATCAATGTTCTTTATAACCTAGTGTCACTTCAATAGTCCATGGTTTTCAAATAAATGTTCTACCTGCCCACAGACTGAACTTTTGGCCAAATAAATCCATAAATTTAAACATATTGACAATCAAAATGGTAAAAAGAACTTTTATTTTTAACTAGTAAAAATGGTTTTAGAGGTTATCAGGAAGAATAAATGAGATATATAGTCAACAAAAATTTAAATACTTGCTATATCAGATATTAGAATGTGTTCTAAAGCTATGTTAATTAAAATAATGAGATACGAATACAGGGATAGGTAGGTAGAGCAATAGAAGCATTAAGTCTAAAATTATAAGAGACTCAAGTTATAAGTTATAAGAATTTGACATATGTTAAAGTTAGCATTTCAAGTCAGAACAGCATGTCAATAAATTGTTGGAAGACACCTGGATAACCATCTGGAAAACAATTAAATTAGATCCTTACCTCAACAAATAAATTCCAAAGGAAAACGACTTATAACACTTTTAATTAAAAAGCACTGGAAGAATATATAGATGACCATTTATATAACTTTGAAAAAGTAAAAGAATGTTATAAAAATCACAACAAAGGCAGAAACTATAAAAGATAAAATTGACAGACTTGACTAAATGCATCTTTAAGCATGTGAATAATAAAATACCATAAAAAATTAAAAGGCAAATGAAGTAGAAATTGTCTAAAATACATATCAAAGCAAAAACTGCATACTGGTATATAAACTGCACACTGGTATATAAAAATACTTCCAAATCAGCAAATACAAATTGCATACAAATAGAAAATGATAGAAGACGCTAACAGGCATTTCACAAAAGAAGACTATAAATGACTGATAAACCTTTAAAAATGTCTATTACTACATAATTAAAGTAATTGTGAAACCAATAAGGTGCGATTTTCTGCCTAATTCTAGGGATTTATGCTTAGGAAAGAATTTGTAATAAAGATCCACACATAGGATATTTATCAGAATGCAGTATATAACGCCACAAATCATAAATGAGTCAGGCACAGCGGATCATGCCTGTAATCCCAGCACTTTGGGAGGCCAAGGTGGGAGGATCACATGTGGACAGGAGTTCAATGACCTGTCATTATGACCCGCCTGGGCAACATAAAGAGACGCTGTCTCGAAAACTTTTAAAAAATAAATGACTTAGGCCAGGCGCAGTGGCTCACCTGTAATCCCAACACTCTGGGACACCGAGGAGGCTGGATCACCTGAGGTCAAGAGTTCGAGACCAGCCTGGCCAACATGGCAAAACGCTGTCTGTACTAAAAAATACAAAATTAGCTGGGCATGGTGTCATGTGCCTGTAAACCCAGCTATTTGGGAGGCTGAGGCTGGAGAATCACTTGAACCCAGGAGGCAGAGGTTGCAGTGAGCTGAGATCATGCCACTGCACTCCAGCCTGGGTGACAGAGCAAGACTCCATATCAAAAAATAAAAATAGAAAAATAAAAATTAAAACTAAACAGTTTAAATGTCCAACAATAGTGACTTGGTAAAATAAAATTTAGCACATACACATAATGTAATGCTATTGTCAAATGAAGTTATTTACGGATATTTGTTGACATGAAGAAATGTTTGTGAATCATAATATATTAGTTGGAAGACAGTTGCTGACATAAACTGATGTTTGGCTAAATTATAAGTACAGATGCATACATATAGAACTATGGGTATATATCAGGGTTAGTATACATATATACATGCTTCCTTGCTCTGCCAGCTGAAAAGCAATAACACTCCAGTAGAAACAAGCATGCCTAGGTCCCAGAACTTCCTTTGTAATGCCATTTTCCAATAAAATAAATCAGAGCTCTTTGGAGAAATGTCTGATTCTAAGGCTGGGACAGGGAATATACAACATAGGTCTGGAGAAAGTTACAGTGCCAGAAAGTAAGCAAGTGCTCAAAAACAAAGAAAAAAAAAACTCACAGTGATGGGAGTGTGTAAAAAAGATGTAAGAGCCAATTGGAAACATTCCCTTTGGCTAAAGCCAGAACAATTGGAGCAATAAAATAAAGTAGCATTGAGTAATAATCCAAGGTGTAAAACAAATATTGTGTGTCAATACTGATATAAATAAATGATTCAATAAATAAATGGGGAGAATAGACAAATCTCCCATGCAGAAGAATTCCAAATAATTTATGTGGAGCATGAAGTGATAGAATGTAACTCCCTCCTCAAGTGTGGGCCATACACAGTGATGTCCTTCCAAAGAGCACAGTATGGAAAGGGGTAAGAAAGAGCAACTTTACAGTGGTAAAATTTGGCAAACATGGCCTCAGTCAAGTGATCAAGGTTGACATCAACAGTAGTAAGTCATGTTGACAGTATGAACTTTGATATGGTGTGAAAAGAAATGGCATGCTACCTACGGCATCTTCATCCCAAAAATGTATAACCTCAGTGTAATCATGAGGACATCATCGGAAAAATCCTAATCAAGGGAAATTCTACAAAATACCTGAAAAGGATCTCTTTAAACAGTTAAGGTCATCAGAAACAAGGACTCTGAGAAGTTGTCGCAACCAAGAGGAGTCTAAGGAGACATGATTAAATGTAATGTGGTATTCTGGCTGGAATTCTGGAACAAAAAAAAATTGGGTAAAATTGAAGTAAATCTAACAAAGTATGAATTTTAGTTAATAACCATGTATCGATATTGGTTCATTAACTATGGAATATGTGTTGCTAGTTAGTAAGAAGACACACTGGATAGGGGTTTATGGGAACTCTGTGTACTCTCTTCACAACTTGTCCATAAATCCAAACTATTCCAAAATTAAATTTTTTCTTTTAAAACTAAGTTTCATATTATCGGGGGAAACCAGCCCCCAATATTTCATGTAGGTTCTTCTCTATTTCCCTAAGTGTCAGCTGGTCTGAGAAATAAAGGGAAAGAGTACAAATGAGAGAACTTTTAAAGCTGGGTGTCCGGGGAGACATCACATGTCAGCAGGTTCCGTGATGCCCCCTGAGCAGTAAAACCAGCAAGTTTTTATTAGCAATTTTCAAAAGGGAGGGAGTACACGAATAGGGTGCGGGTCACAGAGATCACATGCTTCAAGGGCAACAAAAGATCACAAGGCAGAAGGTCAGGGTGAGACTAGAATCACTAATGAACTTCCATGTCCCGCTGTGCACGCATTGTCAGGGTTCAAGAGCAGAGAACCAGTCTGACTAGAATTTGCCAGGCTGGAATTTCCTAATCCTAGCAAGCCTGGGAGCGCTGTAGGAGACTAGGGTGTCTTTCATCCTTATCTACATCTGCATAAAGCCAGACACTCCCAGGGCAGTCATTTTAGAGGCCCTGCCCTGGGAATGCATTCTTTTCCCAGGGCTGTTAATTATTAATATTCCTTACTGGGGAAAGAATTCAGTGATATTTCTCTTACCCGTTTTTGGTAATAAGAGAAATATGGCTCTGTCCTGCCTGGCCCATAGGCAACCATACTTTAAGATTATCTCCCTTGTTCCCTGAAAATTACTGTTATCCTGTTCTTAAGGTGCCCGGATTTCATATTGTTCAAGCACACATGCTCTACAAACAATTTGTGCAGTTAACACAATCATCACAGGGTCTGAGGTGACATACATTCTCCACTTATGAAGATGTCAGGATTAAGAGATTAAAGAAATCACAAGAGTATTGACTGGGGAAGTGATAAATGTCCATGAAATCTTCACAGTTTATGTTCAGAGATAGCAGTAAAGACAGGCATAAGAAATTATAAAAGTATTAATTTGGGGAACTAATAAGTGTCCATGAAATCTTCACAATTTATGTTCTTATGCCACGGCTTCAGCCGATCCCTCCATTCAGGATCCCTGATTTCCCACAACACATATGACTTGATTTTTGTAGAGTGAGGATTACAATTTTATATATAGCTAAGTCATTATAGATATAGCTATAGACATAGAGATATATAAAAAAGCTTTAAGCTGTGCTGTCTAATACACAGCCATTACCTAGATATAGCTATTGAACACTTGGATTGTGGCTAATACAAATTGAGATGTGCTGTAAGTGTGAAATGTACAACAGATTTCAAAGATGTAATATGAAGAAAAGAATATAAACAATATCATTAATATTGTGTTTTGAGACAGGGTCTCACTCTGTTGTCCAGGCTGAAGTGAAGTAGTACGATCACAGCTCACTGCAGCCTCAACCTCCCAGGCTCAAGCAATCCTTCCACCTCAGCCTCCCAAGTTGCTGGGACTAAAAGTGCGCACTGCCACACCTAATGTTTCCATTTTTATTTATTTTTTATTTCTAGGTTTACTCAAAAACAAGTTATTTACTCAATTTGTAAAATATTAATTCAGTTAGCTGGTGCCTAAAGACTGAAAAAAATTGTAATTTTCAAGGCATTTATACTTTGGGGAACAAAAAACATGAGACCTACTTGAAAAAAATAGAGGCTAATAAATAATTAAGGATAAGGCTCTTAAAAAAAAAGAGTATTACAAACTATTTTTAAAAAGAAAATATTTGATAGCAAAATGTTTCTCTGACTTTGTAAATGCATAAGAAAGATCAACAGTTTTATCACTTGCAGACAAGGCAATTAATATCATAGAAAATGTGATGATAAACTTCTAAGAAACTAAGTGTTTATGTCTATTTAACAATAGAAGTTTTACCTATTACCATTTACTATTCACATGTCGACAGCAATCCCCTTCTCTCCCAACTAGGCCTTTCACAATTACGGACTAAAGACATAAAATATTATTGCTAGATACATTTTACAAAATAAAAATTAGTAAATGGAAAAAAGGCAAGTTAAAGTAGTTATATATATTGAAAAGTAGGTGAATGAATTGAATTACTTTCACTAAAGTGACTATACAATAGTTAATGAATTTCTTATTTATACAAGGGGAACACTGGATATAATATATCTCTGACATTACACAGTCATAGAAAAATGTTAACTTTAACCTCATAAAATTCTTTCCCCACATGTTTTACACTTTGGATTTTCTTTCAATGTTTATTTTGGATCCAGAGGGTACATGTTCAGGTTTGTTACATTGGTATATTGCATGGTGCTGAGGATTGGGTTATGAATAATCCCATCACCCAAGTAGTGAGCATAGTACCCAATGAGCAAATTGTCACCCCATGCCCCACCCCACCCCCTAGGAATCACCAATGTCTATTATTCCCATCTTTATGTCCATATGTATTCATTGTGTAGCTCTCACTTGTAGGTGAGATTGGTTTTCCATTCCAGCATTAATTCACTTAGGATAATAACCTCCAGCTGCATCCATGTTACTGATTTGTTTCTTTTTAATGGATGTGTAGTGTTCCAGGTGTATATGTACCACTTTTTTCTATCCAGTGTACCATTGATGGGCTCCAAGGTTGATTCCATGTCTTAGCTATTGTAAGTAGTGCTGCAATAAACATATGAGTGCATGTCTCTTTTTGGTATAATGGTTTCCTTTCCTTGGCGTATGTACCTAGGAATGGGACTGTTGGGTCGAATGGTAGTTCTGTTATAAATTACCCAAGCAGAGGTCTCCAAACTGCTTTCCATAGTGGCTGAACTAACTTGCATTCCCACCAACAGTGTATAAGCATTCCATTTTCTATGCAACCTTACCAGCATTTGTTATTTTTTGACTTTTTAATAATAGTCATTCTGACTGGTGTGAGATGGTATCTCATTGTGGTTTTGATTTGCATTTCTCTTATGATTGGTGATGATGAGCATTTTTTCACATGTTTGTTGACTACTTGTATGTCTTCTTCTAAGAGATGTCTGTTCATGTCTTTTGCCCATTTCTTAATTGGATTGCTTGAGTTTTGCTTGCTGATTTGTTTAAGTTTTTTTTTTCCTATTTGGATGCCTTTTATTTCTTTCTCTGGCCTGATTGCTCTGGCTAAGACATTCAGTACTGAATGTTAAATAGGAGTGGCAAGAGTAGACATCCTTATTTTGTTCCAGTTCTCGAAGGCAATGGTTCAAGCTTTTAAACATTGAGTATATTGCTGGCTGTAGGTTTGTCATAGATGGCTCTTGTTATTTTGAGGAATGTGCCTTCAATGCTTAGTTTTCTGAGAATTTTTATCATGAAGCGATGCTGGGATTTATCAAAAGCTTTTTCTGCATCAACTGAGATCATCATATGGTTCTTGTTTTTAATTCTGTTTATGCGGTGAGTCACATTTATTATTTATATATGTTGAACCAACCTTGCAGCCCATCAATAAAGCCTACTTGATCATGGTGAATTAACTTTTTTATGTCATGCTGGATTCAGTTTGCTATTAACAGTATTTTTTTTTAGATGGAGTCTCACTCTGTTGGCCAGGCTAGAGTGCAGTGGTACAATCTCATCTCACTACAACCTCAACCTCCCGGGTTCAAGAGATTTTCCTGCCTTATGGAGTACAGTGATGCGATCTTGGCTCACTACAACCTCTGCCTCCTGGGTTCAAGCAATTCTTCCACCTCAGCCTCCCAAAGTGCTGGGATTACAGGTGTGAGCCACCGCACCTGGCCAGGGATTTGCTAGTATTTTATTCAGGATGTTTGTGTCTATTTTCATCAGGGATATTGGTCCGAAGTTTCCTTTTTTTTGTTATGTATCTGCCAGATTTTGGTATTGAAATAATGCTACCTTCATGGAACGAGTTAAGGAGGAGCCCTTCCTCCTTGGTTTTTTGGAATAACTTCAGTAGGATTGGTACCAGTTCATTACATATCTGGTAGAATTCAGCTGTGAATCCATCTAATCAAGGGCTTTTTGTTGGTCATGGTGGGGTTTTTTTTACTAATTCAATTTTGGTACTTGTTATTGGTCTGTTCAGGCTTTCACTTTCTTCCTGGTTCAATCTTGGGAGTTTGTGTGTTTCCAGGAATTTATCAATTTCCTCTAAATTTTCTAATTTGTGGGCATAGAGGTGTTTGTAATAGTCTCTAAAGATCTTTTGTATTTCTGTGGGATCAGTTGTAATGTCATCTTTTTCATTTCTGATTGCACTTATTTGGATCTTCACCCTTTTTAAAATTTCTTAATCTACCTGGAAGTATATCAATCTTGTTTATTCTTTCAAAAAATCAACTCTCAGTTTCATTGATCTTTTATATAGATTGTCTCAATTGTTTTATGTTCTTCACTGATTTTATTTATTTCTATGCTTCTGCTAGCTTTACTGTTGGTTTGTTCTTATTTTTCCAGTTCCTCTAGGTGCAATGTTAGATTGTAAATTTGGGATATTTCTAACTTCTTGATGAAGACGTTTAGCACTAGAAACTTTCCTCTTAACACAGCTTTAGCCGCATCCCAAAGATTTTGGTAAGTTGTATCTCTTATTTTCACTAATTTCAAAGAGTTTTTAAAATTTCTGTCTTAATTTCATTTTTCACCCAAGAGTTGTTCAGGAAAAAGTTGTTTGATTTTCATGTTTATGTGTAGTTTTAAGAGATCTTCTTGGTATTGATTTTTATTTTTATTGCACTGTAATCTAAGAGTGTGCTTGGTATGATTTTGATTTTTTTGAAATTTATTGAGACTTGCTTTGCAACCAAGCACGTGGTCGATCTTAGAATATTTACCTGTGTGGATGAGAAGAATGTCTATTCTGCGGTTGTTAGGTGGAGCGTTCTGTAGATGTCTATTAGGTCCAGTTGGTTGAGTGTCATGTTTAAATCCAGAATTTCTTTATTAGTTTTCTGCCTTGATGATCCATCTAGTGGTGTAAGTAGGGTGTTAAAATACCCCACTATTAGTGTGTAACTGTCTAAATCTTTTCATAGATCAAGAAGAACTTGTTTTATGAATGTGGGTGCTCCAATGTTGAGTGCATATATATATATGTATATTTAGGATAGTTAAGTATTCTTGTTTAATTGAACCTTTTATCATTATGTAATGCCCTTGTCTTTCCTGATTGTTTTTGGTTTAAACTCTGTTTTATCTGATATAAGAATAGTGATTCCTGCTCTTTTCTGTTCTCCATTTGTGTGGTAGATTTTTCTCTATCCCTTTTCTTTGAGCATGTGAGTGTAGTTACACACGAGCTTGGTCTCTTGAAGACACCAGAAAATTGAGTATTGTGTTTTTATCTAGCTTGTCACTCTGTGTCTATTAAGTGGGGCATTTAGACCATTTTACATACTGAATTAGTATTGATATGTGAGATTTTAATCCTGTCACTGGGTTGATAATTGGTTGTTTTGTAAACCTGATTGTGTAATTCCTTTATATTGTCTGTGAGCTATGTTCTTGGTATGTTTTTGTCACAGCAGGTATTGATCTCTCATTTCCATGTTTAGCACTCTCTTAAGGACTTCTCATAAGGTTGGTCTGATGGTAACAAATTCCCTTAGAGTTTGCTTCTGTGATAAGGATTTTATTTCTCCTTCACTTATGAAGCTTAGTTTGGTGAGATTTGAAATTCTTGGTTGGAATTTATTTGCTTTGAGGATGCTGAAAACAGGCCACCAATTTCTTTTGGCTTGTAAACTTTCTGCTGAAATGTCTGCTGATAGGGTAGTGGGGTTCCTGTTATAAGTGATCTGACCTTTCTCTCTAGTTGTCTATAATATTTTTTCTTTTGCATTGACCTTGGTGAATCTGATGACTATGTGCCTTGGGGATGATCATCTTGTATAGTATTTTGCTGGGTTCTCTGTATTTCTTGAATTTGTATGTCAACCTCTCTAACAATATTGGGGAAATTTTCAAGGTTATGTCCTCAAATATGTTTTCCAAGTTGCTTACTCTCTCTCTTTTTCTCTCTCAGGAATGCCAATAAATTGTAGACTTGATCTCTTTACATAGCTCTCAGAGGTTTTGTTCTTTTTTTAACATTCTTTTTTCTTTATTTTTTTCTGACTGAATTGATTTAAAGAACTGGTCTTCAAACTCTGAGATTCTCTACTCACTTTGGTCTATTCTGCTGTTAATGCTTCTGATTGTATTTGAAAATTCTTGTAGTAAATTTTTCAATTACAGGAGTTCAGTTTAGTTCTTTCTTAAAATGGCTATTTTGTCTTTCAGCTCTTAGATCATTTTACCAGATTCTTTGGGTTTCCTGGATTGCATTTCAAATTTTTCCTGGATTTCAATGAGCTTCTCACCATCCAGGTTCTAAATTCTACGCCTATCACTTCAGTCATTTCAGTCTGGTTAAGAACCAATGCTGGGTGGGGGCTAGTGTGCTCATTTGGAGGTAGGAGACACCCTGACTTTTTGAATTGCCAGAGTTCTTATGCTGATTCTTTCTCATCTGAGAGGGCTAGTGTTTCTTTAAGTTGAGTATAGTCTGTTGGCTTCATTTTTGGGTACTTTCAGAGGGCCAAGGCTCTGTACAGGATCTTCATTTGTAGCTGAATTCTTGTCTTAGGTTTCACAGGCACTGTACACTGGCAAAATATTTTGCCAGTTGTAATTTGAACTGCGACCCAGTAAATGGTGTTTAGGAGTGATGACCAACAGACAAGCTTTTATTTAGCCATGCAACTCTTTTGTATTTCACCTTGTTCTCAACAGTGAATGGGGTCAGGCAGAGAGACGACACCCTGAGCAGGTTCATTCGTGGACCTTGGAGGAGCCCCCTCCAATCACTGGGGTCATGCCCAAGTTTCTTTTGTTAGGTGTTCTGGGCTGTGGGGTTCCCTCAGATAGAGGTCATGCTGGCAGAGTGGCCACTCCCTTCCCAGACCAGCCCTGTGGAGAGAGGCACACCCCACTTTCATGCTGGTCCATGAACCAGGGCATCTCAACCCTGTCAGTGTTTTGAGAGTGAGAACATTTCCCCCACTCAGGCACCACCAAGCCAGTGAGTCTTGCCTATCTAGGTACAGAGGGACCATGGAGGTCACATGGACAGCCATCAGGGTCTCCATATTTTGTAGAGACAGAATCTTACTATGGTACTCAGGCTGACTGTATATTGAAATGATAATATTTTAGGTATATTGGGTTAAGTGAAAATAATTTTATATATTTCTTTATGGTTTCTTTTAATGTAGTCACTAAACATTGTTAAATTTTATATGTGATTCATATTGTATTTATACTGATAGCAGCTGTTTAAAAGGATAGAGATGAGAATGTTAACAATAGCTTTTCCTAGTAGTAACGTGTAATTTTTAGCTTTTCTTTTTTCTAATTTTTCTTGAATAAATATGTGTTCCTTGTGTAATTTAAAAAGTAATAAAAGTACAAATACACAACGAACTACTGCTGTGAAATGTCACACTAACAGAAGTACTAAGCAGCAATGTAAAGTCATACAGTCCTAATTATTTATTCATTTAAACACATATATATTAAGTGTCTCATGCAAAGCATTGGGATAGTTGCTAGGAAAGTAAACACAAAAAAAAGATGAGCTATAATTATTTCCTTCATGGGGTTCACAGTCCATTTTGGAAGTTAGGCTCATGAATAGAATATTACATCACAATGTGGTCAGTGATACTATGGTGATTTGTATTAATTCTCCTCCCCTTCTGCTTTAAATGTTGCTATTTTTCTGGCTCTAACCTTAGTTGACTTCTCTGCCCACACCGTAATTGCAACTAACACCTATATACTAATGGCTATGCCTTTAACTTTGAATTTGCTCTACATCTCTACATCCAACTGTCTTTTGGTCAGATGGCCATTGGGCAACCTAAACTGTGTGCCTAAAATCCATCAACTGTGTGCCTCCCCTCCTCCAGACCCTTCTACCTCTGTAATTCTTCTCTTTGTTAATGATGCCACCATTTAACCAGTTGACTCATTACTTTGTAAAAAGGAAATTTAGTTACTTTACTTCACTTATCAAAATTCTTCAGGCTTGACAGTACACAAGCCCACATAGGATGTGCCCTTAGCTACCAATCCAAACTCATCTCCTGGAACACTTCTCATCAGCATTGACACTCTAGAAATACCAAACTATGAAACTCTGGAAATGTCACAGGTTATCACCTCTCTTCCTTTCATTCTTGCATGTGTCCTTCCCTGTGCTTGAAGTGTCCAACCTCATCACCAACTCCTCTTCATGGTTCCTAGATATTCCTCTCTGATACCTCCCTTGATCTTCCAGGCAAATTAGGCTGTCTCCTCTCTGGCTCCCGTTGAACTTTGTACATACCTCCAGCATAGCAATTTTCCCATTATATTATAATACCAGCTTTCTGTATGATACTCTGTTCCCTAAGGACAGAGATTGAATCTCATTTACCTTGGTATCCTCAGCATCACGCGGAACGTGACAGACAGAAAACGTTCAAGTTTACTGAATATTTCCTATCTTTCTTTATCTTTTCCACTCTATTGTGGTCACTGTTACCCTAGAATAGTCTAGATGTTCCTTGAATACCAACCAGGCTTCACCTCTGGGTCTTTGTTCTTGAATGGCCTTACTCCAGATGGTTCCCTACAACAAACCAGTCAGTCACTGCTCAAATGTCACCTCATCAGACAGGTCTTTCCTTCAATCCTATATAATATAGTGCCTGGCAAGAAAAGGATGCCCTCTCTCACCACTCCTATTCAACACAGTATTGGAAGTTCTCAATCAGGCAAGAGAAAGAAATAAAGGGTATTCAAACAGGAAAAGAGTAAGTCAAATTGTCTCTGCTTGCAGAGGACATGACTGTATATTTAGGAAACCCCATCATCTCAGCTCAAAAACTCCTTAAGCTGATAAGCAACTTCAGCAAAGTCTCAGGATACAAATTCAATGTGCAAAAATCACAAGTATTCCTATACACCAATAATAGACAAACAGAGAGCCAAATCATGAGTGAACTCCCATTCACAACTGCTAGAAAGAGAATAAAATACCTAGGAATACAACTTACAAGGGATGTGAAGTACCTCTTCAAGGTGAACTACAAACCACTGCTCAAGGAAATTAGAGAGGACACAAACAAATGGAAAAACATTCCATGCTCATGGCTAGGAAGAATCAATATCATAAAAATGACCATACTGCCCAAAGTAATTTATAGATTCAATGCTATTCCCATCAAGCTACCATTGACTTTCTTCACAGAATTAGAAAAAACTATTTTAAATTTCATATGGAACCAAAAAAGAGCCCATATAGCCAAGACAATCCTAAGCAAAAAAACAAAGCTGGAGGAATCACGCTGCCTGACTTCAAACTACACTAAAAGGCCAAAATTACCAAAACAGCATGATACTCGTACAAAAACAGATATATCGACTACTGGCACAGAAGAGAGGCTTCAGAAATAACACTACACATCTACAACCATCTTTGACAAACCTGACAAAAACAAGCAATGAGGAAAGGATTCCCTATTTAATAAACGGTATTGGGAAAACTGGCTAGCCATATGCAGAAAACTGAAATGGGACTGCTTCCTTACAATTTACACAAAAATTAACTCAAGATGGATTAAAGACTTAAACGTACAACCTAAAACCGTAAAACCCTAGAAGAAAACCTGGGCAATACCATTCAGGACATAGGCATGGGCAAAGACTTCATGACTAAAACACCAAAAGCAATGGCAACAAAAACCAAAATTGACAAATGGGATCTAATTAAGCTAAAGAGCTTCTGCACAGCAAAAGAAACTATCATCAGAGTGAACAAGCAACCTACAGAATGGAGAAAATTTTTGCAATCTATCTATCTATCTGACAAAGGGCTAATATCCAGAATCTACAAATAACTTAAACAAATTCATAAGAAAAAAACAAACAACCCCATCAAAAAGTGGATGAAGGATATGAATGGACACTTTTCAAAATAAGACATTTATGCAGCCAACAAACATATGAAAAAAAGCTCCTCATCACTGGTCATTAGAGAAATGCAAATCAAAGCCACAAAGAGATATCATCTCCCACAAGTTAGGATGGCAATCATTAAAGAGTCAGGAAACAATATATGTTGGAGAGGATGTGGAGAAATAGGAACACTTTTACACTGTTGGTGGGAGTGTAAATTAGTTCAACCATTGTGGAAGACAGTGTGGTGATTCCTCAAGGATCTAGAACTAGAAATACCATTTGGCCGAGCAATTCCATTACTGGGTATACACCCAAAGGATTATAAATCATTCTACTATAAAGACACATGCACGCATATGTTTATTGTGGCACTATTCACAATAGCAAAGACTTGGAACCAACCCAAATGTACATCAATGATAGACTGGATAAAGGAAATTTAGCACATATACACCATGGAATACTGCACAGCCATAAAAAAGGATGAGTTCATATCCTTTGCAGGGACACGGATGAAGCTGGAAACCATCATTCTCAGCAAACTATCACAAAAACAGAAAACCAAACACTGCATATTCTCACTCACAAGTGGGAGTCGAACAAGGAGAACACATGGACACAGGGAGGGGAACATCCAGGCCACACACCAGGGCCTGTCCAGGGGTGGGTGGGCTAGGGGAAGGATAGCATTAGGAGAAATAACTAATGTAGGTGACGGGTTGATGGGTGCAGCAAACCACCATGGCACATCTATACCTATGTAACAAACCTGCATGTTCTGCACGTGTATCCAAGAACTTAAAGTATAATTTAAAAATAAATTAATTAAAATATATGTATATGTATATGTGTGTGTGTGTATGTGTCTGTGTGTGTGTATATATATGTGCGTGTGTGTGTGTGTGTGTGTGTATATATATATATGTATATATATAGTGCCTGCCCAACCGATTCCTCTTACCTTTTACCCTGTCTTATTTTTTTCATGGCATCCACCATTAGCAAACAGTATGTTATACATTTGTCTGTGTGTTTCTTGTCTGTCTATCCACCAGAATATAAGCATCAACTGGGACCTAATTAAACTAAAAACTTCTGCACAGCAAAAGAAATAATCAGCAGAGTAAACAGACAACCCACAGAGTGGGAGAAAATATTTACAAACTATGCATCTGACAAAGGACTAATATCCAAAATCTACAGGGAACTCAAACAAATCAGCAAGAAAAAACAAATAATCCCAACCAAAAGTGGGCTAAGGACATGAATGGACAATTCTCAAAAGAAGATATACAAATGGCCAACGAACATATGAAAAAAATTGCTCAATGTAACTAATTATCAGAGAAATGCAAATCAAAACCACAATGTGTACCACCTTACTCCTCCTACAAAAATGGCCATTAAAAAAAAATCCAAAAATCAAAGATTTTGGCATGGATGTGGTGAAAGGGAACAATTTTACACTGTTGGTGGGAATGGAAACTACTATGGAAAACAGTGTGGATATTCCTCAAAGAACTAAAAGTAGATCTACCATTTGATCCAGCAAGGCCACTCCTCAGTATCTACCCAGAGGAAAAGCAGTCATTATACAAAAAATACACTTGCACACACATTTTTATAGCAGCACAATTCACAATTGTAAAAATATGGGACCAGCCTAAATGCCCATCAACCAGTGAATGGATAAAGAAAATGTATACACACATATATCATGGAATACTACTCAGCCATAAAAAAGAATGAAATAATGGCATTCACAGCAACCTGGATGAAGCTGGAGACCATTATTCTAAGTGAATTAACTCAGGAATGGAAAACCAAATATTGTATGTTCTCATCTATACAAGTGGGATTTAAGCTATGAGGACACAAAGGCATAAAAATAATATAATGGACTCTGGAGACTCGGGGGAGAACAGGTGCACCAAAATCTCAGAAATCACCCTAAAGAGTGTATCCATGTAACCAAAAAGCCTCCTGTTCCCCAAAAACTATTGAACTAAAATAAAATAAAAGTCATTTTTTATAAAAGAATCTTAAGTATCAAAAAGCTCAGGACTTTGTCCGAATTATTCAACAAATGAATAAAGATCTGATACATGTATAAATAAGTAAATGATGTTATTTATCACCTAAATATGACACTGTCTCTCTAACTTTAATTTTCCTTCCATCTGCTTATTTTTCTTCCCAAGCCTTGAATATGGGACAAAAAAAGGGATTAAGACACAAACTCCAAGAATTGGCAAGTATAATGGGGCTGAATAATAATATAATAATTTGAAAAACAACAATAGTTCAGGTAACAATATATTAAATTTGTCTCAAGAATGTATTTTATTTTCTCATTCATTTATTCAACAAATATTTACATCATGCCTATTATGAGTTATTTTTGAAAATGCAATAACTGTCTCTTACATTTGTATCATTGTTTATAGTTTACAAGGTCCATTCTGATACTTATTTTAATGTATCCTCATAAACAATTCTTTGAGGTAAGTAGGTCTTATGAGGAATGAGTCTTAAGAGGAATGAGTTACCAGATTAAAGATCATTGGGTTGTAAAAATCTTGAGCTAGAAAGCATTCCGTCATTTTATTGTTGATACAACTATATACAGAAGCCCATTATCAATCTATTTATTTCACCACAGAGAGCTATAATACACACATTGACCATCAGTACCAGTACATTAATTCTCACTTCTGGGATTTCCAGCCTACTCTTAGCTTCAGTGTTAATGTGAATATTTCATGGTAGAATGCACAAACTTTGAGGAAGGTGCAATGCTTTCCCTGTTTCTTCTGCTTATGTTCAGGTTCTGCACATACTGTGGATTCTCCATAAATATTTATTGGCAAAGAGAACAGTTTTTAATGTAAGAATCTGTCTGTTCAGAAAATATCCAAGGCAACTGTGATAGCTGCTGGTTTCCAAAGATGGTCTTTCAATGAACTACGTCTCTCAGTATTCGGAATTTTGCATAATTCCTTCCCCTTGATCTGGACTGGCTCTGTGACTTGATTATAACCAATAGAACGTGGTGGTGGGTTAAGCAATATTCACTTCATAGGGGGCATTTCTGGTCACATGATAACTTAATGGTCCACGGTCAAATACCAGGACCCAGCAAAGAGCCAAGAACTGTTTCTCAAAAAAAAAAGAAAGAAAAGAAAAGAAAAGAAAAAGAAAAAGAAAAAAAATAGTTATCTGCAGAGCATGGCATGGCTTTGCTCCCAGATTCTAAAAGTCTGCTCTGGAATTTACCTAAGAGCCCTGCCAAAAGCTTGATAGGCACTTTAAGCACCACTGAATCAGATGTGTCATATGACCCAAGTGGCAGGGAAGCTTGCCACCCTCTCACAAAGGCTTGTCTTTCTCCAGGCCTTCTTCAAAACGGGAAGCCTTTCAGATTACTCACTCAGCAAATAGGTTTAGACCATATAAGATATGTTGCCTCTAAAATCCAATGAGGCACACCAGGAATCGGGACTCTTTCTTTATGGTAGGAGGGACCAGATGTAGCAATTGACCTTCGCCTTGAAAGAGATATCTCAACTTTCCCCAGACCATGAAACCCCAAGAAATTTCCTGAAGGAAACTTCTAAATTTTTCTGGGATTCATTTCACAACCTCTTGCCTCTGTGTGTCTTACCAAGGTGTCTAAAGTAGTTGTGATTTCCTGGTCCACCAGTGTAGAGGATCCATGTGATGTGTTGTGAAATGAAGAGGCAATCAATTTCCTGTGGAATAGAATAGGCCAGGATTGGAGAGTTGATATAACCCTGAGGTGAAACAAGGAGGGTTCATTGCTAGCCCTTCCAGATGAAAGAAAAATGCTTCTGATAGTCTCTACTAACATGTATATAGAGGAAAAAATGACTTCCCATATCAGTATTCACATAATAGATGTCACATATATTGATTTACTATAGCAATGAAACCACATCTGGAACAGCAGCTGTGATTGTACTCACCACCTGATTAAGTTTACAATAATCCTTTGTCATTCTTCAAGATCCATCTGTCTTCTGCACAGGCCAAATAGTTGAGTTGAATGGAGGTGTGGTGAAAATCACCAGCCCTGCATCTTTTAAATCTTTTATAGAGGCACTAATCTCTACAAGTCTCTACAGAATGCAGTGCTGCTGTGAATTTGCCAGTTTGGAATACAAAGGCAGTTCTAACGCCTTCTGCTTATCCTCACTGCTCAGATCCGATAATCAATATGGTTATTCTGCCTTTCCTGAGTGTGCCTCCTTCAGTTAAGCATTCTAGAACTTGGGAAATAACCATGGGGTAAGTTCAGAGCTAACCGGATGCAATGTGAGATGGACCTGAGCCAAAAATACCATTAATCCTTAAGCTTCAATAAACCCCTACTCTGGTAAATAGGAATAGTGGCATATTGTGTCTCCAAGGACTGGTAACTTTTCAGAGCCAATGTCCAGAAATCCCCCAAAAGTCTGGTTATTTACCCTTCCCAAATGCACTATGACCTTGGCAAATGGCTTTAGGTCTTTTCGGGGAAGGAAAGAAGGAAAAATTACAGTCTACACTTTTGGAATGTAAATATAAATTAGAAAAATCCTGCAGTCTTTTTGGCAGGCATGGTACCTCATCATTTTGTTCCTGCCCTGTCAAGGCCTGCCAGGAGTTGAGTCTAGCTATAGGGATACAAACAATGAAAGATGTTGGGGGTGAGTCTTGAGGGGTCTCAGCATTTTTCCACAGAGTACGTCCTTACGGGCTTTTCAATCAAGGGAGTACTAAACTCCTCAGAGGGAAAGGCTGCTTCTGCTGGGAAAGGAGACAGGGCTTTCAAGTTTCTCAGCTTGCAAAGAATCTGCCCACATGTTGCCATCTCAATTTTCAGGGCCTCAACTATATCCCAATCAAAGCCGTAATTTTAACTGTAAGACCGTGAATTGAACTGATGTTGTAATCTAAGCTAGCTACAGGATTAGTCTTTGGGCTTGGTTTTCTGAAATATCAGATCTTGCAGCTATGAGAGATAAGAGTTTCTTTCAGAGTAGTCACAAAGACTTTTCAGTTCCTTGCCTGCATCTTTAACTGAATATTCAATAACCTGAGTTTATTTCTTTTTCTCCATGTTCTCTGTGACACTTTGAAGCAACCTGCAAACTCCAGTCATTAAACTCCTTATTTCCACTACGTTGGTCTATGGCAGTGGCTACCTGGTAATCTAACACCTTGTCTTTTATAAGCACTTGATATCAGGGACTCCTGTGTCCCATTTACCATTGGCAGTGTAGTCACTAATGCTTCATCAAATCAGAGAATCAATACCAAATTCCCATCCTTAAAATTCTATCTCTGGATTCACTTCCACGACCAATAGTTGTATCAGTTAAGAGTCAGCCAGGGAAGCAGAACCACTGTGAATGATATGGAATATAGGAATAGTGGATTCGTTGTGGAATCAGACCTTACAAATGTGGGAGAAGCTAGAGAAGGAAAGGTCTGGAGGAAGGAGTCAGAGGATCAGAAAAAGGGTCATTAACCTGTCTATCTTATGCAGTAGCACAGATGGACCAGACAGGTTGGGGCCTGACGGAAAATCTAAGAAGCTAAACACTTTCAACCACTAAAGTGGGACTGTGAAGGGGAGTTCATGCAGAAGTGTATGGAAAGTGGGTACCTCTCTGTAGCAACCACTTCTGTGGGTCCACAGCCAAGTAGTCGGCGATGGGTCTGCAGTCACTGTTGTTCAGCAGAGCCAAGAGTCAGAAAGATTCGCTGGATGCAGAGTGAAGGAAAGCAAGGACTATATGGGACCTACCAAGCATCTCTGCCTCTGTCCATCACTGTATCTGACTACAGTGACTTTCTAAGAGTAATGGTTATTGCTTCTGTGTTCTAAATCTTTTCCCATTTCATCTCTTAGCCAATGCTAATACAGAGCAATACATGAAAGGGGATTCTGAGAAATGCAGTTGTCTGCTTAAGCAACTTGGCTAGCATAATCCAGCACAACTTCTAAATCTCAGAAGATAGCAAATGTGGGCAGAAAGAAAAGTACAGATGCTCCAGGGGTTCACTGGTGATCTTTATGGCTGCAGCTGACCTAGGATTTGCGAGATGCTTGGAGAGGGACAGAGGGGCATACAGGAACTTTCCTCTCAAATATGAGGATATCAGTCTAGATCTACGAGGAGTCCTTTTGGAGATAAAAAGAACTATATAGGAGATGATGAACAAAAGGCCCAATTTCTATATTAGACTGTCTCCCTGAATGAGGGTAAATACCAAGAGGAGACTTAGCCAAGGGCTCAGGACCTCTGAATTCTAAAATATAGAGAACTTCATTCTGATCTGTTTTATACAAATGGCGCTGGTCTTTCAGACAGGACCTTGTCCGATGAAAGAAAGAGAGAAATGAATTAGAAGATTCATAACCCAGCTCAGTAAAGAGGCACACCTTTGCTCTTTGCTCACCATAATTCCCCTGCTCAAAGTCTCAGCTACCTGCCTCTGTGCAATAGCTACACAGTGCTCCTCAAGTATCTGCCTCCTGAACACAGAATTATAGCTAACAAGTATTTAAAATTTATGTATTTGGTGCACATCTTTCATTATGCACTTTTTGGCACCGACTCTGAATGAATGCCAATATAAAAATAAACAGTTTGAAATTATTTTAAGTGATTATCAAAAATAACAGCATAAATTCTATGATGTGGACTTCAGTCACAGTCCCTTCTGGGGACTCTTCCAGGCAGACCACAAGAGAAAAGCTATCTGCAAAAGGAACTCAAAGCTCCCAGAACCACTAGCATACTTGAGTCAGACACAGCTCCTTAAAGGACAAGTAATTTCCACAGGCCCTAGGGTAAACTAAATTAGTTTTAACATAATACTATTTAAACATGTAGAAATGCAATATGGTTTATAAATGCTATGTGCTTATTGCTCTTATACCAACAATTTAAAAATATAAATTAAACATTCACAAAGCTTCAAAACCTCTACACTTCAATAAATAATTTTAATTTAATGTAATAATAATATTTGACTAAAACTAAATCACCAGGTTTTTTTCTTTCCAACTTTTATATTAGGTTTAAGTGGTACATGTGCAGGTTTGTCGAATGGGTGAAGTATATGTCATGGGGGTTTGACAAGATACAGATTATTTCGTCACCCAGGTAATAAGCATAGCACCCAATAGGTAGTTTTTCAATCTTCACTCTCCTCCTACCTTCCACCCTCAACTGGGCCCTGGTGTCTATTGTTCCCTTCTTTGTGTCCATGTGTACTCAATGTTTAACTCCCACTTATAAGTGATAACATGGCATTTGGTTTTCCGTTCCAGCATTAATTCACTTAGGATAAGAACTTCCAGCTCCATCCATGTTGCTGCAAAGGATGTGACTTTTATGGCTGCATAGTATTTCATGGCATATATGTACCACATTTTCTTTATCCAGTTCATCATTTAAGTCACCAGTTTTGAGTTTAATAGATGAAAGATATGTATGTGGTGTTGGGTTTTGCTTATTAACTTGATTCTTCTCATTTTGTACATAATTTTCATCCTTGTTTTCCTTTGTTTGAAACAAATTCATATTGAATTGTTAATTAATTCACTTGACGGGCCAATCAGTTTACTACGCACCCATAGTACAATACTGAAAGAAATGTTTTTAACTTTTAATGAAGCATTCTTTACTACACAATTACTTCCATACCTATTGCTAATCAACTGTAGCTCCGTGATTTGTACAAAAGATGAGCTCTACACAGTACAGCCATGTGAATGGGGAATTTACCAATCATTCATTGAGTTCTCCATGCTTACTGCATCTAACTTGTTATGATTCCATTTTCCAATGACTGTTTTATATCCAAATTACCTGACATTATTAGACCTTCACTTAGTATTAAAGTAACTATTAGTATTAGCAAAGCAGGGCATCAAAATCTTGTGACAGTATTTGCTTACAATTGTTCAGATAAGCCTCAACATGAGTCAGTTGCGTTTTACGAGAGGTATGTACTCCTTATAATTTTGCATAATTTAAGGCTTATCTTTCCATAGGGAACTGGTTCACAGAGCCCAAATACCTACAACTTTGTAGCACATTTCTGTTTTGATGCCGCTCTTTATTTTCTTTGCATTATCCACAATATTTAGCAACTGCTCCTTTCTAAATTAGTGGTAAAACACATCAAGGGAGTAGTTTGGCTTTTTCTGTGGGAGTGAATTATAGCTAACATCTGCTTAAAAGTTATGTATCTGAATGCACATTTCCCAGCATGAGGTTTGGTACCAACTCCTAATGAATGCTAATATAAAAAGAAATAAAACAATTTGAAATTATTTAAGTGGTTATTAAACATAATAGCATAAAATAACCAGATCTCTTATAGAAATTCTCATAAAGCAACAGGTAGAACATACCATACTAACAATGGCGGGTTCTTTCCATTAAAGCTGAAGTAGCTCCACCATGTGGCAGGAGTAAAAACAATCTACCATTCCTTTAGCTTGTTCACCAACTGAAATTATGCAAATCTCATTTAAGTTTGGTGAGAATCACAAAATTACCTATTTTTCTCAGAATACACAGGCTATTAATTTTTATATCACATTACTTAAATTTCACATAATTTATGCTGTCAACTACATGTTTTAGACTACCATTCAATCGAAAACAGATTTTTAACTCCGTAAAATTATGAAGACCCATGAAAATTCTAGAGATGCACATATTCCGAGTGTAATAAATATCACAAATAACTTTCAAATCCAATTTTTAAATAATTCTTGTTACTATTATAATTTCCACACAGGTCTCAGAAGCATCTTACAAGTAACGATAACTTTTTGTCTCTATAAAAAGAATACTATTCAAAAAAAGACGAAAAGTTAATAAATGTGGAATACTAACTTTGTAACTAATATATAAAATACATGAGTTTTTTGATTCCTAAATTCTTCCAACAGAAGTTCACATAACATAAAATATTGGTATCTTTAAACCATAATTTATTACCTTGTTAATTTCAAAACAGCATACTAGTAACCTGATCTTTAACATTAATTGTTACCAAATTATAGTTTTTTGTTTTAATTTCCTAGGAAAGTGTGTCATTTTTTGAGTATTGAATATCTCAGCTCATAGGAATACGGTGATTGTTTTCCTTCTACTCTTTTGTATTTTCCAAATTTTCAATGTAATAAACACATACTAATTTTATGATGAAATGAAATTTGTAAAAGAATAAACATTAATGTTAGAAGATAATTAACAAAATTATCTATCTTGAGTACAATATACAATACAAGGAAATTAATATAAGATTTTACCCTGGTGGCGAGAAAATAGGTGAGATAGCTTTCCTATCACAACATAAAAGTATATGTTAGTAAATATTCATATTGGAAAGAAATGTATTCTATGACCTAGCAATTACTATGTCCCAGTCTTGGCATTACTCTTATTGTAAAAGAAAGCACGGACAAGCAGCAATTTGGGGACCATGAAAAGTTGGAAATAACATAATCATATAGTAAAAAGTGATATCACATATTATAATAAATCTATATGCCATATATTAAAAATAATGACATGAATCTGTATATAATGTCAGGAGAAGATCGCCAAAATGCATTATTGATCGAAAACGCAAGTTGCAGAACAATATATAGAATATTATACTATTTATGTTGATTAAAAAACTTGTACAGTATAAATCCTGAATATTGCACAGCAAAAGGACTGTAAGTACATTGATGAATTCCCTGTTATTAGTATCTCTGGAAGAGGGAATTATATTGTGAGATGGGAGGATAGTCAGTGGAGATTTTGGTTTTAATTGCAATGCTTTTGTTTTTATAATAAGGATGTATTAGTATATTACTTGCATAATTAAACTTTAATTGTTTTTTAGATTTTCTTCTCCACCTTCATATATTTGCATGCACATACCTATGCAAATAACAAAGTCCACCTAATAAAGGGGATTTGTGACTGGCATTTTTCTAAGCACTTTGTCATGTGTCATACATTGTATCAAGCAAACTTATCATTAATCTTATGATGTTAATAATATTTTTCCCATTTCACAGATGATGAAACCAGGCCTCAGAGGAACTGGGTACATTGCCCAAATTCACCAAGCCCGTAAGGGTTACAATCAAACTTTGAATTCAGATATCTGGCTCAGAGTCCACAATCTTAACCAAAATAGTATTTTACAAATTCCCTTGTAGAAGTGTGTATATCCACATGCAAGTGTGCACACACACATCCCTGCCATCCAGCCTCTTCTCCCCCTGACACTTGAGTACACAGGTCATTGGTATGTTCTCTCCATAACTTTCCACCATTGACAGAAAGGTGTTTGCTCAAAGGATGACTTGAGGTGAAAACCTGACAACATTAGTTGTTTTGCAAAAATCTGAGCAGATATTTTATTTTGTATTTTGTTTTCCTAGCTACACCTCTCCTTTTAAAGGTTTGCAAGGTGGCATTAATATCTATTCCTTTCCTGACTACTCCATTTATTAGTTACATTGCGATTAGTGAATTCTACTTGGTCTTTCCCCAATCCATTAATATTTTTTGCCTTCACTTAAAAAAAAAATAAAGAAACACTTGTTTTCCAAATGGCTTTGGGGTGGTAGTAGGCTTTGCTGATGGCTAGAGGAATCTCCTCATGGCAGTATCTTGGTTGAGTAATCGGTCCTCGTCTATATGATCAAGAAGGTGAATGTTCCTTGTAAACCCAGAGGGGATCAGCCCATCAGAGGTAAGCTTCTGCTATCTAAATTGAGATGAGATTCAGGCTTAACCTCAAACGCCAATGTATTTGCTCTTCTAGTCTCTCCTTCTCCTCCTTATTATCATGACACTTTAAAAGTCAAATTACTGATAAGAAATTTGCTTGCTGAGAACATAGAAAGTTAAATGGCTCGAGAGAGGGGGTTGTACATTTTTCTTTAAATCTAAAAAAACACCATGAAGAATCCCAACCTCTCAATAAAAATTGCCCCTGTGTCAATTGGATTTTACCTGCATTCAGTTTTAACATCTCTCTCCTCTGTATAGTGCTGACACTGTCCTTCTGGGAATTATGACTTCCTTAGACACACAATGCTAGAGTCAAGTTGGAACTTAGATTCTTTTTCTTGTAGAAGTGGGAGGCATTTTGTCTCTTCCCTTCATGCATTAATTTAATTAGAAAAACATTCACTGTCTCTCACTATCAGCCTACAGATTCTATACCTTCTCAGTCCTGTGAGAGCCTTATCACTCTGAGATAAATGGTTCTCTTTGTTGTACCAAGGGGGTTCCTAAAGCATGGTAATGGGGAGGAGACACCTAGAGACCAAAGCAACTAATACAATCAATTCCAATCCAAGCCCCAAACCAAGTCTTTCCACCAGCTATTCCTTTCATATCTAAATGTTGTCCTCTTCCTCTGCAGCAGGATAAAAAATCAATTTCTAAGGGTAAAGGCAGTAAACAAAATTTCAGGAATATATAGTATATGTAAGTTTGAGTACATAAAGTTAAAAGATTCCTGAATATCTAAAAATGTTTGAATTTAAAAATCAATATCAAATTAGTAAAAAAAAATTACAAAGATACATGAGCTGTATCATAGTCAAATGTTAATATGCTTAATATATTAAAAGTGTATATAAAGGGATAAGGACAACACTAGCCTGATGGATATATAAGCAAAATTCAGATACAAAAATTATGTATAAATTACTAATGAATATTTGAAAAAAACACACTGAAAATTTTAAAATGCAATGAAGACAGCTATAATTCATATCAAGTTAACAACTATGTTTAAACAATCACAATCCAATGCTGATGAAATTGGGCACATTAAGAGCAATTACATTTATTACTGCTATGATTGCAAACTGATACAGTGTAACAGTAGATTATTTGGCATTAGGTATCAGAAGCTTTTAAAATAGTCATCCTCTTGACCCAAATATTGGAAATCTATCATTAAAGGGGTCTTCTGAGCAGGTTTTATATAAGCAAAATGTTCATTAAATATTTTTCATACTTTCATATAATTTGAAATAACCTAACTCTCCAACACTAGAGAAAAGGTTAAGCAAATTAAGCAATATCTACCCAGTAGAATACTATGCCACCATTAAAAAATTAGATTTTTAAGAGTTTTAAATTACATGGGGGAAAATATCTTCCTCTAATATAAGTGGAATAAAGTTAACAGAAAATTGAATGTACAATATGGCCTCAACAATGACAGAAAATATACTTAAGACCGAAGACTAAAAGGAAATATACCAAAATGATGTAGTTATTGTCTCTGGGTAGTGAGATTGTAGATTATTTCCTTCTTCCTCTTCTTTTTATAATTATATACAAACCACAATTTCTTCTTCAATGATAACATATTTCTATAATGAGAAAAAATGATCTAATAAAAGTGTCTTTTAAATACAAGGTTATGTGCCCTGAAAACACTCCTAGGTTCCCTTAAAGTCATTTGTCTAACATAAGTAAATTTGTCTAAATCTCTCTAGAACACACATTCATATGCTTTACCCCAGGAGCAAGGAGTTCCCAAAATCTACTCCCTGCTATGTAAAATAAAACTGCCTTTAATTTTTTTCTGAATTTGTTTCAGACTTCAAGTAGAGTTCTTTATTACTTCTGTTCAACAGCACAAACTACAAACATAATCTGTTTGGCGAACCATTTTTATTCAAAAGACAATAATACCTTGTTTCTAAATCCTTCCAGAGAACGTAGTGGAAGAAAATGCCTAACATCGGGGAACAGCAGGAGCAGCCTAATTTGACCACAGAATTGTATTTGGCCACTGTCCTCAAAAAATTCAAGTGGATTCAGTAATCCTGAATACCTATTTACACCAAACATTCCTACTATAATAGGTCATGAGGATTAAAATGAGGTGAGTTTAAAGGTGAGCATGACATGTAGCCATAGCAATTAATCTTAGGTTCCTTCTCCCTTAAAAATGACCAACAAAACAAAAGAAATTCTGTATCAATAATTTCAGAATAACATGGAATAATTGTAGATATTTCTATAAGATTTGCACCAGATCCACTAGGACAAATCTACCAGTAGCTAAACACTGTAGAGTCCCTAAAAATGGACAAAGAGAAGATGTGACAAAGATGCTCTTTAGGGGGATAAAGTCATCCTAAAAACTGAAGATATTTTCTGCTCTGCCAATCAAGGAATCACTGTTCTTTCCCCAGCAAGAAGGAGAGTGAAAAGAGGACCGAATTGGAGGGCCCAAATTTGCATTTTAATCATAACCCTTCATAGCTAATTATGAGATCTGAGCATTCTCTGGATCTCAGTTTGCCACGCATAAAATGATGGGTGGACTGAAAGATTTCTAAGTTTTCCAGTTCTGACATTGCATGGGTCTATAAGGAGCTCCATCTTGGTTTGCCCCTGGAGGCACCTGGAGACTTTGGTTTTAGGGAACTAACAAGTCTCAATGCCGAATGAGGATATAGTTCCTCAGTGTAGACTTTTAGAAACTATGCAAGCACTTGGGTCTTCAAAAAAAATTAGTTGGTCCCTGGGCTGTCTCTTATAACTTTAATATTTACACTATGACAAAGTGAAAGTGCTTATTAGTGTTTGAGAAAAAGTAATACCTTTCTCTTTATTCATTCCAATGAGCTTATTTTACATGAGCAAGAAAGCACTGGAGAGATAGAGACCCATGGGATATTTGCCTAGCCTAAGTGAGTCTCAGATGGAAATAAATATGAAAAGTGTTAGCATGGGACCTGTGAGAAACTGATTCTTACATCTGGTCTCCAAAGGGTCAAGCCTCAAATAAGTGACCTTTGACATGCCCCTTCTCTAGTTCTGCCTGGAGCTGCCCACAGTTCCCAGTGGTGTCCAGTCAACTCATTCTCCTGATGCAGGATCATCAGAGAGAATCTGGAGTAATGGCAGCTGCGGGTAAGGGGCTGCCAAATAATAGTGGAACAAAGATCTCTTCCAAGTTTCTATTTCCTCCGAATAACTCAAACACCTCAAGAGTCCAGGTCCCCCTAAAGACTGCATTTTCTTAGCTGCATTCTCTCTAGTTGTGATGAGTGTCTCAAAAAGGAACACCTCTCCTTCTGAGTTTATGACAGTTTATGACCTGCCACTTCATTTCCAGCAGTGTGTCCCAGTTCCTCTTGCAATCCACACAGGACACTTTTTCTTTCAGCAGCCTGGTGTGAGGTCTTGCCTCTCAGGATTAGCTGTGATCTTACTGCTGGGGCGGGAGCACACTTAGCCACAGGGCCCAGAAGAACTACTGTCACTGAAAACAGTACCTTCCTGTATTTAGGGCTCTTCCTCTCTGCTGGTACACCCAGGGAAAAACCCGGCAGAGTCCACCCACAGTCTTTGAGGATTAATTCTGTAAGAACTTTTTACGCTGAAGGGAATCCTCCTCCAGGGGATGATTCTGCTCTGTGCTTCCGAGCTCTGACGGCAATCACATCAACATCGCCGGGGCCTGTGGCAGAAGAGGAACACCACCCACTGGAAACCAGGGGCAAGTTGCTCCTCTGTAGTTCTGGGAAATGGCCAGAGGCACAGTTCTGCTGTTCCAATTTGCAGTTTTCTCTAACATCAAAAACAAAATGTGATTTGCATTTGAAATTTTACAGAATTCCTCATTTTAGGTCAAGACTGGCCTTACCCGTAGGTTAGTGACTTATGTGGTAGGATTTAAAACACACAAACACACATACACACACACACACACACACACACACACACAAATATCATCCATAAAAAGAATTAAATTCCCACCAACCTGCTGTGGCATTCATCGGTGACCCTTTAAAGGTCAGCCATTGAAGGTGCAGGTTAAAATGCAAATTTGTTTCTTGGAGAGGTAGCAATAGAGCTATTATCAACTGTTAATGCTCCAGTATCGCTGGAATGTCAGAGTAAGAAGTTTGGGTTAAAAATTAACATATCAGTAAGTGAAGACTGGCTTTATAAATTACATATTTAATTTATAAAAATGGCAACATTAAAAGGTGGCACCAAAATGTAAATAGAATCAAGATCACTTTGGATAAATTAATGCATGACACATCCTTGATATGTTATTAATGGAAATGAGTTTGGGGGATATAATTTAGCCTTTGAGATTAGTGTCAACAGAGAACGGTATCTCCTCTGGTGCCCATGGCAGAAGCAGAACATTAGTACAATCCACCATAGATCAGGTTCACGTTGTAATTCAGTGTAAGTGGTTTATATGATAAAGAGGGCAGGAAGACCTGGTTTTGACTCTGTCTCTACTACTTACAAGATGCATGAAGCTGCTCAAGTCACTTAAGCAAGGTGAGCCTCGGGTTCTTCATCTACAAAAGTGGGATGTAGGAAAGAAGAGTAAATGTAAAATTCCTTTCAGTGGTTGTCTATTAAAGAATCTCTCCTTCCTGCCTCTATTCACATCCATCAGGGAGAGGAATAGGCTGATGGTGCCAGCTAAGGACCTTGGCACTCCTAGACCTATTCCTGAACAATTAATAGCTCTGAATTTGGGACAGGAATGTTACTGTCATGGTTAATTCCTTCCTCATCTGTCTGCTGGTGCTTGTTCACAATGTCAAAGATATGGCAACTTCATGGGGAGGAAGGGCTAACATTTTGGTGTTTTTGCACTAGCCTGTATGTCTGTCTACTTTTCATATGGGAACCACTTTGTTGATTCAGACTGGAAGCTTCAAGAGGGAAGTTTCTTTCCATTTAATGCACTGGGAATGGTGCTCAACAGAGAACCACACTCAAATGGGGGCTAAATAATACGTCAGTATCACGGTTACAAAAGAAACACGTCCTTCTCTCACCGAATCACTAAATCCTATATTCTATAAAAACAAAATTGAACTGCAAACATTACCACCATGACGAGAGGATTTAGGCACACTGACCAACTGATTAAATTCTGCTTGTCATCCAGAGTGATCCTGGAGGCCTTCAGATCCTCCTTTTCCTGGAGGAAACCTCTCTGTGACTCTAGTCACATCTTTTTACACAGGGAAAATCAAATTAGGCTGAATATCTACAGTGGCTTCCAGAAGTAAACTGATTGCAGAAGGGCAGCCTGCTGCCTTAGGATTGCAGGGGATGAGGAAGGGGTGGGCCACCTGGAAGCGACCTCTACCTTCTCGGCACCTGGAGTTGATTTCCAGATGATCACATAGTTTAACCCTTTTCTTTTATAGACAAGGAAATTGAGGCCCAGAAAGGTTCACAGTCTTGCCCAAGACCTAAGATTAGAAGGCAGAGTTGGGATTGAAAATTGCTTATGCCACACTCAGACTCAAAGCAGATGACCACATTTTCAAATTCAGTGAAAACTGGAAAACCCATATGGGCCTACCCAGCCTGGAAAATCCCCATGTATTACCAGTACATACTAAACCAGTCAAAGATTGACAAGTTTACTTGAAAACCAGTCAGAAGGCCTCTCTCACATACAAAAATCCAACCCTAATAGAACACTCATCGCCCATCAGACTGTCTTAACACATCTCCTTTTTCTCTCTTTTCAAACCCTTTGAGCCTGTGCCAGAAGTGACAGTGCCTGCCACCCTCTCTGCAGTCAGTTCTGACCAGTTATCTGGGGTTTACATCTGTCCTCCGGCCACTCGTCCGCTGCACTTCCTGTGTCTGCTTGTTTCCCCCTGGCCCCAGCTTTACCTGAGGGGTGCTTGGCCTGTGCCTTGAGTTCCAGAGCCTATGTTTACTTCAAAAACATTAGTGTCAATTCCTTCAACTTGTTCCAAAGCCAACAGAGCCTCTCATCAGCAGGCAAGCCCTGCCACTTGTCATGTAACTGAGGCTGAGGAGCCTGCGAGTCCCAGCCAACTTTATCACCTCCCTCTTCTGAGGGGTGGAAGTCCCCAGCATCTCAGGGTCCCCTGAGAGTGCGGGGATTCCCACATCGGAGATTCCCGCATTGGCAAGTACCTGCTTCAGAGAAGCCCATGAGAAACTGGCCCAGAGCAAGCAGGGCCCGCCCTCCCATCGTGGGAAAGCGAAGGGCAGAAGGGGTCTGGCTGGAGGTCACTCCTGCCACTGGTCTTCCTCACTCGGGCCCAGCCTGTCAGAGGATAAAGCACAGTGTTGGGTCGGGGTAGCTGGCTCTCCCCCACCCGCCTCCTCAGGGGTTCAGTAGTCCCTGGGAACAAGATTCAGTGAAGGAATTTCTGGGATGTTGGTCGGTTCTGGCCCTAAGGACACTGGGAGTGACAGTGGGCTGCTGAGGATGTGACAGTGACTGGGCTGTTCCCTTCACATGACCCTACCAGGGAAAGCCCTGGCCAAATCCCAGCACCTGCCGAAAGTTGAAGCTGACCACTGGAGTGATTAGATTCGTGACATGCGGTGAATCTATCGTGACCTGGGGAGTGGGGCTCCTGGGAAAGGACACAGCTAAGGAATCTCCTCCCTCCCAGCATTGCCTGACCCTTTCACAAAGACAGCGTTAGGTAGAGGAGAAAGGAGAATTGGCCTACTCCTTCCGTTTGGCTGTATATGGTTACAGAAATTGTCAGAACTTTACATCTAGATTCAAGTTCTATCTCTAGCACAATTAGCTCTAAAAGTTTGGGAACGTTACTTAACCTCCTGGGTCCTCTTTGTTCATAAAATGGGAACGTAATACATACCTTGGTTGGCTGTGAAAGTTATATGAGTCAGTGTTGCAGGGAAGTTGAAGGCATGCAGTAGATGCGCAAGGAAAGTTAAATTCTGTTCCCCAGTTCATGGCTTGCAAATTGGGGGTTAAACTCATTTAAGCTCAGAGAAGACGTGATGGGGGATCAAGGGAGAAGTGGGAAGCTCATGGGCTGTGGTTCCCCCGATCCACAGTAGACTCCAAGTGACAACACCCTCACAATCCCATGAAACTGAGCAAAATTTCTCTTCTTTCTTATGACATTTCCAGAAATGAAGAGAGAGGGAAGGAAGACACGGAGTCTCTGATCTTTGGCTTCACTTTGGTTCCAAGACCTGGAGTGGATAGCGTATGGAGGGTTGCCTGCTTGTCCAGGCAATGTGAATAAGACCAAGGTAACCCAGCCCAACTCTAGGACACAGCTAAGCCAACAAGCAGCTAGATCTTGTGTCTCAGCATTCACAGAAATGTATAAATCATCTGATACCAATTGCTCCCTGGCAGCCTCTGTCTCCAGAATATAAATGCCCAACAACAGGACTGGCAAAGAAACCAAGCCCTGGGCAATGCCTGCTATGGAGCCTTATTTCTTGTGGTTTGCTAAGAAAAAAGTAGGCCCAGGGGAGAGGAGGGGGAGAACCAGGAGGGTCTAAAGTTCTTCTGACTGAAAGAAAAGACTACATAAGAGAGAAAGAAAGGAATGAGTTAAGTAATAGAAGGTTGTGAGTTTATTTATAATTCAACGAAACAAATTAGCTTCCTACACAAACATTCTGAGGATTAAGTGAACAATATAATACTTTTTTGAGCTCTTTCTGATCAAATGCTTTGCTGTTAAAGGTTATATTCCTGGGGAGTTGATACTGAAGCTTCTTGTTCCTTGTCAGTAAACACAAGGAGACGCCAACCCTCTGTAAATTTAAGTCACATAAAACCTTTCTCCAAACTGTCTGGTCTCTTAACAGCCCCTTTTCACTGAACTCTCTGGTTATGGAATGTAAGTAGCTTTATCACAGCAGCACAGACTTTTGAAAATTTGACATAATAGAATTTCTTCCTCACAAGGCATATCAAACACCATTGCAAACTAGTGGGATGTTTGCTTTTAACCAAGACTAAAGCTGATGGTCTTTTATTTGTTTGTTTGTATTTAGATTATTTCCCACATGACCAATAAAATGTTCTCTCTGACCATTATCCCTGCTGACTAGAAGTGCCAGGAACCTTCACTCACCCTCACCTCCAGAGGTAAGGGTGTGAACGGATTGTGAAAAAACACAGCAGAACATTGTGGGCAGCAGAGAGAAAGTGAGAGGACCCCATGGGCAGATAATCTAAAAGCAGCAAAGAATCAACAGGAAACTAACACAAGTGCCTGAAGATGGAGACAACAATTTTTAGTGATTTTGGCTTGTCTCTGTTCTATGAAGCTCCAACTCAGTGGCAACCTGATGTGAAAATTTGTGAGATATTTCTGGATTTATCTCTATAACTCCAGGTCTGGCATGGTATAGGTTTCTTGAATGAATAAATGAATGAACATGTCAATCAATGAATGAACAGTAATATTAAGGAGGGGGAGAAAACTATTACAGGTCAATGAATGGGGTCCTGGAAGATTCTCCTTGTCTCCCATTGTCTTCTGACTCAGGGAGACAACAGCTGGAGCAGAGTCCCTAGACTTCGGGGACTTAGGAGGTCACACATCTTAAAGAGCATTTCACTATCCACAGCAATTCCTTGGGCAGTTTGAATTATAATATTTACTTCCTTGATACACTCTCCAGCTGTTGTAACTGCTAGTGACCCTTCTCTGAACCCCTACTTCGTATATTAGACTTTTTTTTACATGGAGAATTAATACAGCCTTGACTGCTATGCTTCTTTTTTACTTTCCTCTCTAATAAAAAGATCCTCAAGGGTCCAGACTGTCATACTCTTGTCTTTTGTGTTTGCTTCACTGCATATCCTAGAGCTGAGTACATATGGAAGAATGAATCAATCAATAAAATTAATGAACACATGCTGAGGTTTAAAGAGAAGAATATCAACCGCTTGGTTTGATTACAAAAAGCAACATCACTCTGTGTCTAGCTCCCAGCCCAGAGGTGCGGGCTCCATCCTCTCGTGTGAGGAGCCCACGGTGATGCACAGGCACCTGCACCCCGTGCCTAAACCCTGCAGCTGGCATGGGCCCTGTCTGCTCTTCATTCACCATTCTCACGAGTTGTAATGACAAGTTCAGCCCTCCATGTCACACTGTGTTTTCCATCCCGGGGAGTGTTTCACAGCTATCCCAAGCCCCACGCTGACGAATCAGGGCCGAAAACACACTCCGATGCCAGCACAGACCACGGAGCAAGGGTCAGGCAAGATCAGCCTCAGAAAAGTGAATCCTGAATTGCCATGGAAGTGGGCTTCCTCTTACAGGGACTTTGTGTGGAGATGCGCAGGTGAGCTGTTGGAAAAGACCCGTGGAATTCCCTTCCTCTGGGTGCCTTTTCCGTCCCAACCTCTGGGGATTCCTCAAGAATCGGGGAGGTTTCAGCACGCAGTGTGGGACTCTGTCTGCCCCAAGGTCGGAGGATTCACCTTGGCTTTTGGAAAGAACTGCCCAGTGTACCAGGTTTTTATTAGTTACTTTTAGAGTCGGGAATGCGGGCAGATTTATAAGAAAGTCGACAGAGCATGTCTCTCCACAGGGGAGAAAGCTCCCAAGCCCCAGAAGGCAATTTCACGGTAGCCCAGGTGGATGTCACGGGATGGAAACCAATCCTCAGTTGCCACGAGGAATCTGAGGAGATCCAGGATTACGGTTTTTATGTAACTGTCTTACTCCTGTTTCACAAGGGCGGAAACTTCAGCCCCGTTATGAAATCAACAAATGCAGAAAAGAGACAAGTGGCCACTAGATGGCAGCAGATGGTAAGAAACGTGAGTTGCAGGCGGGCTGGGCAGAATTAGGCTGGAAGCCCCTCCATTTTGCTTTACGTCTTTAATGAGATATGTGAAGAAAATTAGTCCCTTACATGCCAGACACAGATGCCACAGCATATGGAGACATGCCGCACAGCAATATTTCTCTGGTTATTAAACAGGAGGCACCTAACCAGTCATTCACTGCATCATCATGCAGAGTTATCCTTTAGGTCTCTGGATACTGTTGTTGACAAGGTAATAACAGAAGAAAGCAGTTGAGAAGACTAATGTCAGGACGTGGGCCTCTGGGCTCGTGGGACTTCGCCACGCCAGGGGACGGGGCGCATTGCCAGAAAATGAAGAGCAGCCCACTGGGGCCACTTCTCCCTGGCCGGGGGACACTGTGTGGCTCCTGCTGCCAGACTCAGTCCCAGCAGGAGTCTGCTGCTCTCTAGTCCCCTCCGGCAGTCCTTTGGGGCTCATTTATTCAGAAGCCCTATTACCACGAGACAATTCTGTGGTCTGACCTTTCCCCACAAACCCCAAATGGGAAAGGGAGCTCTGGGCATTTTAAAGAGCAAACTACATTGCTTCTCCGGCAAAACTGAAGAGATATAGCATAACTAGAGTGCATTCAGATGCACGTAGATAGGGAAACACGGTTTCCATGCTGCCCCAAACAAAAGGAGGGAGTCCAGTCCTGCTGACTGCGGGGAACAACCTCACTCGGAAGACACTTTTTCCTGGGAGAGTGTTCCCAAGTCCAGAGCAGGCAGGGATTGCTCTACTTTATGACTACATTCTACCCACTTCCCCAGTCCTCACACTTTTCTCCAACTCCACCACTCAGTCTGACTATTCCTTTATTTAATTATTCCACACTCCTAAACCCAGGGGCTTCATAAGGCCTTTGTGGTAGCCGAGGAACAGAGAACAGATTATGCAGTCCAGGCAACCGATCCCTGTCTCAGGCCCAACAATAAACTGTTCTCTTACTAACCTGAAAGCCCAGAACTCCCAGGACTTCTCAGAGTCACTCATGAAGCCCCTTAACAGTCCTGAAATGAAGGTAACTAATACAGCCATTTTTCATACAGAGAAACTGAGGTGCAAAACTGAGATCAGCTGCAGCTCTCCTGGTCCCCATTGCTTTCCCATAGATTCAACCCTCTGAAGCATCCTCCAGTGAAAATGTAGTAGCAAGATTCACCCTGCCAGGATTTCTCTCCCCTTCTTAGATAATTACTTCCTGTGCTAGAAATCCTCCCTTGTCTGTGTGACTTTAGACAACTCGCTTAACCTCTCTGTGCCTCACTTATCATCTGTAATTTGAGGGACTAGAACCGATTGATGACTAAGGCCCATTCCAGCTCTGCAGTCTTGTGGCTAATTTCCCAGTCCTCTGCCAGCCCTCAAAGAGAGTCGTATGGGACACTTTTTCCAACAATAGCCAAACTCAACAGGAGCAAGCAGAATTTCCTTCTGCAATTGAGAAGCAATGGGGTGGTGGCTGGAGTCTTGTTGATGTCTTTTGTCCTTGGAGCGAGGCAAAAAGGGAGGCTTCAGATGTTATTGGCACTAACATCAGGACCTGGAGGTGGCCACACTCTTGTGGAAGGACCATGCAGAGCTGTCCCTATGGGCAGTGTACTTGCATAGCCAAGACTGGGGGATGTTTTAATAACTACTTCTCAATAAGAAGACCTATTTTATTCTGCACAGGGGTGTGGAGCCAATCCAGGTCTCCCAGGAGGAATCTACTCTCACCCATAGTGGAGGATTGGTTCAGCTCAGCTGCTCTCACAAAGGGCTGAATACAGCATGCAGCAGTACAGGCAGCTCCCCACAGCTCCATGTGAAAATGACGCACAGCAGTTATGAATATCAAACCTCCTTTGATGTGTTCCCAGACATGAAGAACAGCCACGGTGGGAGGAGGTGGACTCTGGTTGCTAGCTCTGTGGGGTGGTGCACAGAGGGCCTGGACACATCTGGTACCATCCTGAAGCTCCAGGAGAAATTCAGGCTGGGTAATTACCTAGGACTTCCTAGGATAACAGAGCTTCCTTTCATCTATCTCTCTCCCTCCCTCTCACTCTTTTTCTGTCTCCAACTACAAGGGAATTAGATTCTCCAAGAAATTACAACCTGTTTTTGTACCTTCACCTTTCCCGAGGGATAACAATTCACATCCCTGAATAAAAGTTGTTTTATTGAGCACAAAATGAATGCACCCCCTCGCTCAGCATCTGTGCCAATTGCCTTAAAGCCATAGACCTGGCCTCCGTCAGCCAAGTGAAAGAATTTTCCTCTGTCGTGGCCATTTCCAGACTCTCAGCCTTTCAAGTAGCCACATGGTACCTTGTCCTCCTAAAAGGCTCTCAATGATGATTGAATACAAAGGCTCCAATTCTCTCTTCTGTTGGCAAGACCAGGTCGATCACAGTCATCCACAGCAGAAGACAGTGGTGCTGACAGTCAAATGAGCATCAGGGCACACAGCAGAAAGGGAGAGTCAGCCACTGTCCCTTCATGCCCATTTCAACAGAAAGCTTATTTATATGCAAGGAGTGTTCCCCTTCCAGACAGGGTTCAAGAGCACATTGGTCCCTGGCAACTTAAGCAAAGTCTTCATGGTTATAGAAGGGAGTGGCAAAGGACATGTAGGAAGAGAATCAGTTCTACCCCATGCCTGCACATTTCATTTTCTGAAATGAAGCTGATTTTATTTTGCAGTTAAGTTGGCCTTTGACTGAAAAGCTCTCATACACCCGCAGAGGTCTGCACATACCCACACATGGAAATAACATAAACAGCTACTCTTTACTGAGCAGTGACCACGTGTCAGGCACAATGCCTCGGGCTTCACATGCATCATCTCTAATCCTCATTGACATTCTTGGTGTAGGAGAGCAGCTATTGTTATTCCTGTTTTACAGATGAGGAGCCTAAGGTCAGAAAGGCTAGGAAACTTTCTTAAGATTGAACAACTACGATAGAAGAGCTAAAATTCTAGATAGTTGGATTCCAAAGCATCATCTCTTAACCACTGTACTATGGGGCAATATGCTTATTAGCAAGTGCTTACTCTGTTGCAGGCACTGGAGTTATGAAGTAGTGCAGGAAAGACACAGTTATTAACTTCACACAGCTTCATTTTTACCACACACTCATGCACACAGAGCTACACACACACGCCAGAGTTACTGTAACTGTGGTGTCTTCCAAGAGCCCTGTCACTAAGGTATCTGGTATCCATCCTTCCTCGGTATACTATTCTCGGTCCCCCTGCGCTTGAACCACAGTTTGAATTGTGCGTAGGGTGAAGACTGAGGTCTTCTACAGAAAGGCTTAAGCTGCTTGAACTTTACAGACAATTATGTGAGCAATTCAACCTTTTATACATTATGCTGTAGTTACCCAGCTCCTGAGCTAGTCATCGGGTATTTTGTTTTGTTTTTTAACGTGATCAGGAAGTTTCTCTGACTCATTTCTCTATCTTTTCAGAGGAACAGGGTAGGAGAGAAACAGGGGCAGGGACAGAGATTATTTCAAGCTTAATGAAGGTTCTGGAAGTCAAGTCATAGGTCAACTAGAAGAAATAAAGCAGCGGAAGATTTGGGGTGGGGCTGAAGCTCCATTGCTTCCATGACACCATAAGATAATTGGTGATCTAGGTCATCTAGGTGTGCAAACGTGAAACAAAACGAAAGACGCAAACATTGTTCTAGTTGCAGATTTTGCCAAGAGCAGATTGGTTGCCAAGGCTACTTCAGCCTTGACTCATATAGATCCATGATCTGGGAGACAAGACAGTGTCCTACTGTGCTGGACATCTTCCAGTGACATTGACCCAACTGGGGGAACTCCCTGAGGTTAAGAAAAACCTCCCTCCAAGGCTGAGTTAATGAACTACCTAAATGTAAGACAGGAGACTGAAACCATTTATGTCCCAGGAAAAATGCTGACTTACCTTCTTATGACCTAGACCTCTTTGCAAATCTAATGAGAAAAGTTTGTTACGTACAGATATTTGCCTCCAATTTTATTTCAGGAGATTTGTGCTCTTTCCTGGACTGCCCCTGAACCTGGAGGTAATAATTCTAGATCGAAGTCTCCCTAGAACCTTGAAAAGGGTGGACTGAGAAGACTGGATATCCAGCTCTAGGTAACCGGTCCTCCACTGCCACCACCATGCTTTCTAATCCCCGGGGAGCCTGGTCATCTTGCCAGACAATTGCTATTTCTCCTGACAAAATCTGAGTTAGTAAACTGACAGGGTCTTTGTTTCTGTTTCTCTCTATGCCTATCTCACATATGCCTATGCCTGTCATTAATGAATCTTAATCATCACTTTTATATCTCAACTCTGGCTCCCAGTTTCTGTTTTCCCACCCTTCCTCTGGGGGAGCCATCCCGGAACCTCCTCATTAATCCACAGACAGCCATCTCAGGACTTTATGCTAAGAATTCATTGTTCCCCACTTTCCTGCATTTGAACACTGGAGGGCAATGCTGGACCGGCCAAAGCACTCTAGGTGCTCCGCTCCATCTTTGTCTCAACCTTGCCTGTCATTTCAGGATGCAGCCTCTGGTTGGAAGCCAAAACCAAGGACCAGTAGAGCACCCATAGGCTAGCAGAACACTTAGGTCTATTACAGCAGCTCCTCCACATGGGATCATAGGAATAAAAGGTAGCTCATGGAAAAGCACATCTGGTTTCATGGGTGACACAATCCCCTGTGAAGGAAACTGAGAGGGATGCTTCCCTAACTGTGTCATTAACCAGAAACAATCTGTCTCTCTGACTAGGGGATGCAGATTCCTACCTGTCTTCACTCACTCAGATGTAAGCCCCTGGAGGGTAATGTGTAAGGTCTGCATTCCTGTAGCAAGCACAGTGCTTGGCAACAAATCTTTGCTGGATGAATAAATGGATGAATGCATGCGTGGAAACATATGTATAAAGTGGAACCGGTCATTTTCAGATTTGTTGTTGTTTTCTAGCTCTTATGACACCTAAAGTTTAAATCATTAATCAGTTGCTGAGCATTCTTAGTCTTAAAGTCAGCTAAGGATGGTCAGGTGGTTAATTAAACCAGTGGTTGTCATTATATAATTGTTATTTCAAACACCAATTCAAGAGTTTCAGGTCTCTTATTTTTAGGAAGTCCTTCATTATGTCATCCTTGTGTCCTCAGACCTCACCAGCCTGTGGATTACAAAATACAGACACTATTTCATTAATATTCAATTCACAAGAACCTGCAGGCTCATCATGCGGAATATTGAGCATCTGTGATGTCCCCAAGTGATCTGTGGGGATTTCATATGCCACAGTGGGTCCCCATGAGGCTTGATAGTTCCACAGAGCCAGAGCTCTTCTTCAGGCCACTTTTCATCGTCTTGTGAGACGTTTCTCCAGGCTGCTCTCCACTCTACCTTCACCACAATGAATCCCATATCAGGTGGACACAGTCCCCTCTCTTAATCATTCAAAGCACTGCTAAATGTTTGAGGAAGAAAGAAGAGCACATTTTGAGACCCCAAAACCCAACCTGAGACTCTTTCTACCTCCAAGCAGGCTTATACATAGCAAAGACCAGCTCAAGGCACCCAGTAAAAATCTGCAGGCATCTCCGTATCTCCAAGTGCAGAGAGCAGAGGAGATCTTTTCTTCTCAGTCCAAAACTAGTTTTTTTCCTGCCCTGGGATGATTGACGGTGAGAAAAACATTTCCTCCAGGGAAGCTCTCTACCTGCCCCTCCACCTTCTCAGATGGGGCCCGACCTTCATGACCCCGACAAAGCAAACCTGGTACTCGGCTGTCTTACTAGATCTTATAATACTATGTGTGTGACATCAACAAGTCTAACTAAATTCACACTTGGGAAAAATATGCCCCTCATTCTAACTAAAAAATACCATTTAATTTTTCTAACAGAACACTTACTATTTTGATGCACAACACCTGTTTTCAGTTTTATGATCACTTCATAATCTCCAATACAGTGAGTGAATATTTATTTGAAATGAGAATAACCTCATTCTCAACCTTACTTTAGTTTTCTCAACAAAAGAAGAGTGCTTAAAGTTCATCTAGGGTCTTTACCTACAGAAATTCAATGCTGTCAGCAATCTTCAAGGAGCCGCTGTGCCAAAGGAAAAAGAAAGAAAGAAAAAAGGAAATCCTGCTTTTGTAAGTTATCCCTATTACTAAAATTTCTAACAAATCTCTCCCTACAGTTCAAACATAGGTCCCCAGAGTACATGGTCCTCATCCTTCTCATAAAAATGCTGTTAAAAAAAAGATGTCCTTTGACACCTTTTCTGAGAGCAGAGATTGAAAAAAAATCATTCTAAAATAACATTTTTCTATCACTGTCCAATGGGAGGTGAGTTGATCATAGGTTAGGCATGTTCTATTAGTATATCTTGCTCAGGATGACTTTGGTGTGAGTAAGGCATGGGTTTCTAGGGTAAAATCTCTGTTCTATACCTGCAAAAAACAATGTACAGAAATTTCCATAAGAGAGGAGATTGACAGTCAATACATAAGACTCCATAGGCAGGAAATCTCCAGGGTCAGCTCCCTGCATTCAAATACAGACCTACCATCAGGGCTCTGATTTCCAGGTCAAAGGCTTGGTGAGTGGATAATGCCTAAGGCCTGACGCCAGGCCTGATGTCCAGCTTTAACACTGATGACAGGCCACAGACCCTCCTGCCTTGGGATTCTGAAAAACCCAGAATCTTTCCGAGTTCCTACTGACACTCACTTTGGCCCAGGCAAGAAGTGTCTGAGACTGCTTCCCTTGAAACCATAGTCCTTTCTTATCATTCCAAAACCAAGCAGCCCTGGTTATGCTGCTGTGGCAGAGCAGGTAATCTTGGTGAGTCCTTCCAAACTGCACATACTGGGTTATCCCTGGGGAAATGATCACATTATGCTACTTTGTTGAACACCAAGGACTGCAATAAGGACTATGAATCCCAAATATTGCTAGTGTGGGAGCCAGATCTTTCAGGTCATTCACCAGAAATTATCCAACCAGGAAATTTTCTTTCAAGTTCTGTTCAAAGTCCAGCAGTTTGCATACAGGATTCAGATGAGACTTCTAAGAATCACCTGCATCTTGGATAGAGCACCCTGGCAGCCTCTTGAAAAATCAATTCTCTAAGAAATCTATCTTTTAGAAATGGACCTTCCCAAAGCCAGTGAGAGATTGGGAGGAGTATGTGTTTTCCAAAGGGAGACATATATAGACTTTCATGTCATTAATTTCTGAAGTCAGACCATGATAAATGTTGGTCAGAGTACAATGCACAGCTGCCCAAAGGAGGGGAAATTAGCTTGGTTCAGGAGGACTAGGAAAGGCTCCCTGTGAAAGTTTTAGTTAAAGCTACTTAAAGGATGAATGATTTTGACAAATGAGGGATTGGAGAAGGAAATGGCGGGCAGAGGAAGTGCAGCTTGAGCAATGTCAAGGAGGGATATAGAACTGTGCTTGGGGAACAGTGATCACTAGGTGAGAGTCGAGTCTGCCTGAATTGAGGCAGTGGAGTGGTTAGAGGGGTGGGTTGTGGTTTGACTGAGAAAGCTGTTGTGAATCACACTAAGGAACTAGATTCTGTTATATGGGAAACGGGCAGAAATTGGAGGCACATAAGAGGAAGTGTGCTTCGAAGAGTGCTTGGAAAGATTACTGTGGGTGGGAAGATTGGTTCCGAGACCGGAAACAATGAGATCAGATGTAAAATTAATACGAGACTGAGGTGCACATTGAGAAGGATCAGAAGAACTTGGAAAGAGAAAACAGATTTAAGAAACACCTCAAAAATAGGTAAATGATAGTGGGAATGAAAGAAAAGGGAGAGATTGTCTCTTCCCGACATCCTGGCTATGTGCTGGAAGATTCCCTAGTCCCAGGCCCCAAGGTCTTACCATTAGAAATTAATCCTTACTCATTTGTCCATTAAGGCTTAAGGTGTCAATCCTTCCAGAAATGTTTTTATGTTTCTACTCCATAGGATTGATCCTTAATGCCAAAGGATTAATCTCCAGTGGCAGAATGCCAGGAACCAATAGAGGAGATTTGGGGGCAGTGGTCTTCTCGGGCCCCTCAAAAATCATTACATAGTTGACTGCCCACTCCTCTTATTTATAAAGCTGTTTGTGTGGATAAGTTCCCAACTACTTTGTCTGTGCCCATTTGATCACTGATTGAATACAAAATAAAAGCCAAACATCTATATTCTTTTTCTTCTCTGAATTATCTTTTCCCCTCTCTTCAGATACGGAACGAGGAAACCCAGATCCAGGGAAAATATTCTAAATCCTTGATCTCCCTATCCAGTTGACGCCCCAGCCCAGTAAAATGGCTTTGGGTACAACATTCCGCCAACAGCAGAGACAGCCTTCCCTGGGAGTCTTGAATAGGCCTGTCCAGGGCCACCATGCAGCACACATACATCTTCCCAACCAACTCCACTGTCACAAACACCATCCACACTGTCGTGGGCAAGCCTCTGGCCACCAATGCTCTGGCCAGGGCAAGCCTCTGGCCACCCCACCTGCTCTGATGTGGGCACATCCTATAGCCATGCCACCAGCACTCCTCGTGCACATGTCTACAGTGTATCTGTGCAGTCACAGTTGCCACCAACTCAATTCTGTGTAACCCTAAGTCCAGGCATCTTGGGGTGAGTATCTTCTTATTCCTTTGTCCATTGTCCTGCTCTCCCTTTAAAATTGTTCATGAGAGTATTTTGCAGAAAGATATGTGATCTTGAAAGAGAGAGAAGGAAAGAGATGAGGTAGGAGAGTGGCAGGGGTGGGGGTAGAGACTTTGAGAAAAGCAAGAAAAGAGAAAGGATCCTTGACATCCATCAGTCCCAACTCCCAAAATAAGATTGGCCCTAAAGATAGCTTATTATTTATCCCAAATTAAAATTTTGTGGCTCTGCAATCATTGTGTACACAATGAAAAGAAAACCATCACACAAAAGATGCAGTTATCCTCACAGTGGGAACAATAGCAGCCAAGCTGATTCTGTTCCAAGAATAGAATGATAACAGTGCTAAGTCAGGAACTCCAAAACTTTGTCAACAAATAGAATAATTTCTTGATGGGAAAATGGCTATAAAAGAAGGTGGGCAGAAAAGCAACCTTCCGACTCGAACTGGGCGTGGGTTGCCAGGGAAAATTCCAGCCTGGGTTCCTCCATGGTGAGCTCACAACCAGCTGTGCTGACTGGGGAGAAGTCCTGCCTAACTATGCACAGACTCCAGAATGCCCTCACCTTACCCCTGCCCAGCAACATATACAGAATCTGACAGGCTGTACCTGCTTCTCTTGCCTAAAGTTAAGCATCATTACCAGATTTCCAGCTCCATGATGGCAGAAACTTTGTCTGGTTTTTGTTTCCATTGTATCCAGCATTCAGCAGAAGGTTTGTATATACTTGGCACTCAATAAACATTTGCTGAATGAATGGTTGATTGATTAATCAATTAATTGATTAATTTAAAATGAGCAAAATACTTCCTCCCTGTCTGGCTTCTGAAGAGTGGGTCTAAGTACTAGAAACTGCCAGATAGGCAACAGAAGCCACAGTCCACTTAGAAAAATGACTGTTTCTACCTTTGCTCATCCTTCTGGGCACCTTAGATTCCTGAAATTCAGGAACAAGGACCCAAGAGATCATGACCCACCAAGTGTCTTTCAACAAAAGACTATTTTCCTGGCTGTTTCTTTTCAGAGAATAAGCCTCCTGGGGCTGATAAGGGAATGGCACCATATGCTGAAAACACAGGCCCTGAGTGGCTCCTCTAAGGAGCCTGTTGGATTGCAGCCTTTAAACAAATCTGAGTATGTCTTTTGATAGCACCGGCATCAACCACCCCCAAGGACCTCTTTCCTTTATTGCTTCAGCAATGAAACAGCCACATGGCTGTTGTAGATAAGGTGGCCCAAGTGCATTGTGCATGCAAAGTAGGCTGCATGGTGCACAGCACTGAGAACCGCAGATGCACCATCTACCGGCTTCTCTACATTGCGCTGCCCTTCCTCTGTAAGTGGCCCCCAGGTAAATGGGTACGATTTCCCACCACTTCTCATTTCTCATTTTCTATCATTTTTTTCTTTGCCAGATGGCTCCTGCAAGACTGAAATCAGACAGCCTTCCAACATGGCCACCATGATTGGGACAGATGTCAAGTTCCAATGCCAATATAATATTCCTGATGGGAATTATGGTTCTGTGTGCTGGCATCTGCAGAGAGCTAACCAAAGGCTTACCCATATCTGCCATCCCTTTCAAGGCACCCTGGAATCAGAGCATCGCTAGTTGTCTGTGGACAGAAAATTGTTCTCCAGAATCTTAATCCTTAAGCATGTGCAGCCAAGAGACAGAGCCATTTACTGCTGTGCACTGTGGGCTCCATGATGCATACTGGATATCACACTGAACAAACACTGTAAGCCTCAAGCAGCCTCAACACAGAAAATTCAAAGGATGCACCAACAACACACAGGGTGTTTAGTGTCATCTTAAACTTGCATCTTGAATGCATCATCGATTCATTCATTCAAAACTAAAAGTCCTTTATGGCTTACAAATTGATGTACTGAGTATTGTGAGGGATACAAACATATATAACAAATACTTCTCAAATAATAAAATGTATTCAGCAGGTAGGATCTCCTCACTTTTATCTTGCTAAACCATGAGAAATTAAAATTAAATCCTGTTTAATTACTTGAATCTTCCAGCTGACAAATAAAAGCAGTCTTTGATACACAGAGGGACAAATGAATTGCACACACATACAAAATCAAGGCCAGCAATTAACATCTTAATGACATACCCTTAACTTACTAACATTTCTAAAAGCCTGAAAAAATATTAAATATCTACGTATACATGTATATGTACAGTAAATTTATACATAGATGATAGATGAATAGATACATAGACAGGCATGCTGTAAGAAGCATCATAAAAGGACTGCGCTCAAGTTCAGACTTTAAAGCCAGACTTCTTGAGTTTTGAATTCCAGACCTTCCATTTACTGACTCAATAGCTATATGACCTTGGGCAAGTTACTTTGTGCCTTGCTTTCCTTATCTATAAAATAATGATAACAATAACACCTACCTCAGGGGATTGTTGCAGAAATTAAGTGAACTATAGCACGTGTTACTGTATTCAGAGTGAGGCTTGGCATGTGAAAGGCACTCAGTGAGTATTAACTACTTTTGCCATTGAGTGTGATAATATCCTGATGATGATTACTAAATTTTCCCTCTGTTGGGCTGGGTTGAGCCTTTAGGAAGTTGTTGATAATAAATAAGTCAGTCTCTTGAACAATCAAACATTATTTTCTACATTAGTATCCTATCGAGTAAGAATTAAATATCAATGGAAATTCGGAGAAATACAATTCAAAAGGCCTTCAGGACCTTTTTCCTGGATGGCAATAAATTACTGAGGGCTTCCTATGTAGAAATAAAAAACAGAAGAAAGTAATTTCTGCTTGACTGTCATAAAATAAGCAAATATAGGCTTTGTGAGATGTTAAAATACAACAGTAGCCCCACTCATTAAATGAATAGAATAATGGAATAATTTATAAATTTAAAGCCAAAAGTAAAATTAAAGTCATTTATGAGCATATTTTTAAAGTACAGTATTTGTTCTATCAACATAAAAGGCACAGTAGATGACCTGAAAAAGTTCCCACCTCCAAGAAGATAACAAATTAAGTCACAGTATGCCTGACGTTGTGTCATCCTCAAAAACTGGGAAGTCAGGATCAGTCCAAGACGCCAGAAGTGAGGAGGCTCTACAAAGACACCTCCACTTTGGCCTCTGTTTATTCAAGGCCCCAGCCACGGAAACTCGATGGTATGAACTACTGAGCTGAGAACTGGGGGTAAGTGAGGACTGTCTTCTCTGTTTTTTTGTTTTGTTTTGTTTTTTGTTTTTTTGTTTTTTGTTTTCTGAAAATGCAGGGTCTCCTGCTAATTCAGATTCTGTGTTTTATCCATCAGTGGGAACACAGATCCCTGCTGTCCTGCTAGCTATCTCATCTGCAGCCAACATATGGGTTTATCAGCACTGGTTACCCCGCCAAGAACAGCCCTTCAGGGACATGGGATAACACAAAACAGGAAATTTTTCTTCGAATAAAGAGTTGGGCAACGATCCTTTGTAAAATTTGGTTTTGGGGTCAGATTTCAAAGTCCTAACCCTCATGGGACAGGCAGAGACTCAGGGGTATTTGGTGAGTGACTGAGTCCCTTTTCCTTCTGAGCTCGCCCTTCCCCAGGGCGCCTCGGAGCCAGAATTGCTGAATGTTAACGTGGGAGACTCAGGTTTCCTACAGGACACTTACAACTCTTATAACCCTGCTGTATACTCTGCCAGTAAGGAACTACTTAGCAATTCCTCCCAGAGCCGACACTCAAAGACTAATGCCACGTCACATGCAATAGGGAAATGCAGCTCTATCTGTCATCCATGTCTCTGATTCTGTCATTCATTACTCCATGCTAAAAGTCCCAGTGAGAGAAATCGTCTTTCTTCTTTTTCAAAACCAGCTACTATTGAAGGTAAAGAAAAGTTTAGGGGCAGAAGAACAAAGTCATTACAGAACTATGCATGGATTGTTGAGCACTGCCCGGGAGCAGGTTTTGTGGTAGTGATACATAAGAAGCAAAGCAAAAATTATGGTGGAGCTGATGGAATATTTGAGAGTCTCTGCCCCAACCATCTCACAATCGAACTAGGAACCCTCTAATCTCCCCATGCAATCCTTGGAGGACAGTCATAGAAGAAAAGGTGAGCAAGAAGGTTTAACTAGTTAACAGGTGTTCATCAAGTATCCATAAATCTCAGGGGACAGAAGTGGCATTTTTGTATTAATCATGTATATTAGTATTTGCTATGTGCTCCATGCCACGCCGAGATCCAAGCCTTCTCGCATTGTGTAACTCATACCATAGTAGGGCTCACAGTGTAATAGAGGACCCAGATCAGATGCTTGTGGAAACAAGAGAAATACGTGGTTGTAATGATTATGGGGGTGTTCCAGGAGGAAAGTACAGATTGAAATTAGAATATTTCAATTTCAAAATGAGTTAGGTGATGGGAGCCAAGAAGACATCCTAAAGGGATTAAATCCTGAGCTGAGAATAGATATGAAAAAGTTTGTTTATTTACATCTCAAGGTCTCAAGTCAGTAACAGAAGCAGAATTACAACTTGAGAAAGGCCCCACTTGCCTCTATGCTGTTTTGTTCAGCAGCTGCTTCCTTCGGTGGCACACAGCTGGGAAAGTGAGTCGCAGATGGACTATTGGCAGCCAAAATTTTTTTAGAGACAAATGACACTGTGATTTTCCTTGACACCCATTGAAATTCCTCACTAATTTCCAAAAATATCTTATGTTGTTTTAAAACAACCAGTGAGGCCCAGACATTTCAGTAGAACAAATCAGAGAAACAAAGTTAATTCCAGCCATCTGAGCATTCTGAGCCCAAATCAGCTAGACTAAGAAGAAGAATCGTTTACTTACCGAAGGCAGTCCCAGGACACCCAGCAACTGAGGTCCTGACTCACAGCATTCTAACCAAGAGAAAACACAAACACAGCGTCTTCTCTTTTCATTCACTTCTGTTCCTGTCCTTCAGTTGCTTGTCCAACCAGCTGGAGACACAGCAGAGAAACCAGAAAGCAAAGAAAGCAATTAGGAACAGGAGAAACAGCTAATAAGCACCCTGCCTAAGCAGAGGTGAATCCTGGGCACCCATCAGGGAAAGACTTTGCTGTTATTAAGGCTTTAGGTGAGGAGTTTGGGGTTACGAGTAAGAGATAAAGCAAGGAAAGAGCCTTCCTTTGCCAAATTCATCTTTTTTTCACCCATAAAGCTCAAAGAGGATGGGGAAAGAATGGCTGTATTCTCAAATCAAATGAAAAATAGTTCTAAAACTTCCAATTAGTGACAAAATCAGAAGTTCTGGCACTTTCTCCCATTTATATTGAAGTAATACTATGGGTAAATGTTTTATATCAAAGACCCCAGAGAGACCATCAGAGAATGACACTAAGCTGGGCACGCATACTAGCTGGTAAGGGGTTAATTTGATTTGACCTTGGCATCTTCTCTCTTCTTAAAGTCCTCCCATCCTTTCTTTATCCTGTATAGACAAAGAAAATTGGGATCTAACTTATATGTGTCTTCCATCCTTAGCTGCCAGAGACAGTCCTTTGCCAAAGGGCACAGTAGATTGATACTACTCATATGTCTCTTGACACGGCTTCATTCAGCTCATTCATTTATCTACCCAAGTCCTACGGCAGCCTAACATGGCTCAACAGACCACTGTTTCCCTCAGAGGAACGTTCTGTGCCAGGCTTGAAATAACAAGCTCTGTGTCTCTCCTGGTAACTATGGCTCAGGCAGGGAGCTATGACCAGGTCACTAACCCCACCATGGCAAAGAAGAAGAGACAAGGCAAAGAAGAAGAGACAAGGCAAAGAAGCCAACATCTAAATGAGTACCTGGCACAGGAATAAGTCCTTCACATGTGTTCTCTCATTTCAACCTCACAGCATCCCTGCAAGGTAACTATAATTACCCCATTTGCAAATAAGGAAATCAAGACTCAGAGTTGTAATTTGTCTCGCTACTGGTAAGTCACAAAGCAAGATTCAAAACCATGGGCTAGTAGACCTGCAAAGTCAGTGCTCCTTTTACATGTAGGTAATGTGGGCACTGATACCACCTAGGCAGTGAGCCACAAGCTATTACAAGCAGGTTCTATCCAAGTGGGAGGCACCTTGCTCTAGGTACCTAGCAAGTTCTATCCAAGTGGGAACCACCTGCTGCAGAGTGCCCCACTTCTCCTTGCACCTACAACAGTGGGTAAAAGACCTGGATTTCCCATATTTTATCCTGAGTGGCTGGCAAATTCTTTCCTAATCTCAGTCTTCACTAGATAAGCAACCAACCCTCTTGGTTTCTTGAGAGTTGGGGCATCTAGAAATCCTGCTTGGACTAGCAAATATCTTTGAGTTCCTAATATCGACCAGCTCTGTGCTGGGCATTAGGAATGTATATAAATAAGGTACTGTTTATGTTCTAAGTACTTTTTTTTTTTTTTTTTTTTTTTTTTTTTGAGACGGAGTCTCGCTCTGTCGACCAGGCTGGAGTGCAGTGGCCGCTCTGCCTGCACTCACTGCAAGCTCCGCCTCCCGGGTTTACGCCATTCTCCTGCCTCAGCCTCCCGAGTAGCTGGGACTACAGGCGCCCGCCACCTCGCCCGGTTAGTTTTTTGTATTTTTTTAGTAGAGATGGGGTTTCACCGTGTTAGCCAGGATGGTCTTGATCTCCTGACCTCGTGATCCGCCCATCTCGGCCTCCCGAAGTGGTGGGATTACAGCCTTGAGCCACCGCGCCCGGCCCTAAGTACTCTTAAAGTTCAATGCAGAAAACAAGCAGATTATCAGAGAATAGAGGTGATAAGTGCCATGACCCAACATGGCAGGAGGTCCAGGGGAACACCTCCCTCAGGTAGAGTTAAAGAAGGGAGAAGGACGGTATGGCTTTTCCAGGAAGAAGGAGAAGCCAGTGTAAAAACTGAGCATCTGGAAGTCTATGACACATCTTTGAACCTGCAAGTATTTTTATGTGGCTAAAGTGTTGAACATAAGTGGGGGAGCGGCCAAATGTGAGACTGGAGAAGGTAACAGATCAGGAGGTCTTAGGGACCACAGAGCAGAAAATTGGAGACAGAATGACCATATTTTACAGACTGGTTTGCGCCTTCGTGCCCTCATGCCTTTACTCAGACCATTCTCGCTCCTGGAAATGCACTCTGGAAGTGAAGGCTGACAACATCCTGCTGAACTTTCAGGGCTCAGTTCAGGGTTTTCCTTCGGAGTACCGGAAGCAGAAGCACTTCCTTCCACCACTCTGCTGGAACATGCTGTATCTACTTCTTTAATAGGACTTAACACTCCACTGTATTTGCACTTAACACTTGTCATTGTATGTCTGTCTTCCCAGAAAACTGAATTTTTTTAAAGCAGGAACCCATATTGTTTACCTTTATGTTTCCCTAATAGTCTCTGGCCTGCAATAGCCCATGTTTGTGGAATAAACAACTTACCTTGTGACCTTGCCAGCCCATCACAGCTCTCTCTCAGGAAGTGAGTAACACCAAACCACCTATATAACGGACAAAACTTCTCCTGGGCAGAGAGCTGCTGATCTGGGCAGGGACCGCCAGGAGAGCACCGGCCTACTGCAGGGTCACCACCGCCCCCCACCCATGAAGCCATGCCAAAGACCTGTCTCCTCTTCTTCCTCACCATCTTCTGCGCAGGTAAGGACAGGCTGGGGCCTTTGGCTCTTAGGGATATGGGTTCCTGGGGCAATTTTCTGGGGGCCAAAAAGAGTGTATCATTGCAGAGCACTGCTGTAATACCCCATCCCCTTGGGGAAGAGCAAGTTCTTCACAGTCTTTCTGACTTAGGGCTTTTCATTTCAGGGGTCTCACTGGATATAATTTTGAAACCGGATACCAAAGCACTGACTGTCCTCATTGGGGAGGCTGCTACCTTCCGTTGCAGTGTAACAGGAGGCGACCTGAAGAACTATCAAATAAGCTGGTATAAGAAGAGTGAAGATAACTCTCTGATTTTGATCTCCAAACTAAGCAACAATTCTAATGACAATTTAGGGAATAATTTCAAGGTGAAAATCGATACTTTAAAAAGTCAATTTATGCTTGACATTCAAAAAGCAACAACACAAGATGTTGGGACTTACTACTGTGCGTCTGATATCCACAGTGCTGCGGCTCCGTTTCTGACCGCTTCAGAAACCCTAGGGCCAAACTGAGGTGGCAGATCCAATTCGAGACCACTCCGGGCTAAAATGTGCACCACACCTGAGATGAAGCTGCCTGATCACTTCAACAGTAACATCTGATAAAAGAGGCCAGGAGTTGAAATGGGGGCAAGGGGCTTATCTTTGCAGTTGGCTTAGAGGGGCCTTCTTTATCAGTTGAAGAGGGCAGAAAAGACTGTGAGGATTATTGTGGAGAGATGTTGTGGGGGGAGGGGGGTTGCTGCACCTGTTTCTCACAGGCTCCTGAGGAAAGGTTGAAAATAACAGCTTTTAATACTGAATAGGCCCTCTCATTGTGAAGGCAGGCTGAGATAAACAGAACTTTTACTATCATGAGTGCTATAGCTCATTGCAGTCTTTATTGTGAAAGTGTTCATGTGCATAAGCCAGATAAAGCAAGGATGGTTTTCCATTACCATCCTAATCAAAATTTCCAAAGCTATTAGAGATAGCTTTAATTCTTACTCTGTGAAGAAGGATGAATAGAGTCATTTTCTGAAATGTTTCCACAACTATTTCAGGTATTGAGTGTTTTATATCTTCCCTCAGCTGCCGAAGAGTCCTGGGGACCGGTAGGGGTGAGCAGGAAGGGGAAATGCACAGGCTTCCTTCATGCCGGTTGCTGAGAGAGAGCTTAGAGACAAATACTTGTGGCAATGTGGAATTTCTGAGTTGAGCATGGGTCAACTAAATTAAAAAATTTATTTGATTCCCGAGTCCCAAGTTGAAATGGGTAAGCCAAGAAGGTATGAGACTGCAGGGAGCAAATACCTGGAGGAACCCACTGAGCAGACGAGTAGGCAGAGGGGCTTAAACATACAAACATTAAACCCTCATCCAGGTAGTGCCTTCATCCTGTTGGCTCTCTTTGTTCTGCTCAAATATCTGTCTGGAATCCTCTCTCTACCTAAGGTTAAAATTCAGGCATTAGGACACAGAGTAGACATAACCGTAAAAATTACAACTAAAAGTCAACCCTCCTGATACCTTCTATTCAACGTTTCTTCCAATGTGCTATCATCTTCATCACATGTTTTTTCTAGGGTACTTACTGTTCGTGGTATTGGGACGGGTCATGGGAATAGCAAAGTTCTAAGGCAAGTTCTAGTCAAAGTTCTATTCTCATCAATGTGTTTTCAATTTAGTTTTAAAAGACAGGGCATTCGAAAGTACAATTAAAGATTACAAAGAATACAAAAATATAAGACAGCACATATGATAATGAGGGTTAGTGATTTCATGTGCAGCGCTCTAGGAGTTTATGAAAGGACCAACCACTCTGAGAAAAGTTTCTTAGGTTTGAGACTGCAGTGAGTTATGATCACATCACTGCACCCGAGCCTGGATGAAAGAGTGAGATCCTGACTCAAAAAAAAAGAAAAGAAATATTTTTTAAAACTTTTTTTGCTTTTGTAAAAAAAAAAATTTATTTGTATATACTTAGTACAAGTGCACATTTCTTACATGCATATGTTGCGCAGTGGTGAAGCTTGGGTTTTTAGTGTACCCATCACCAAAATAGTAACCATTGTACCCAGTAGGTAATTTTTCAACCCTCACTCCCCTCCCACCTTCCCATCTGTTGGAGTCTTCAGTGTCTGTTATTCTACTCTGCATGTCCATGTGTACACATCATTTAGCCCCCACTTATAAGTGAGAACACGCAGTATTTGACTTTCTGTTTCTAGGAAATTTTACTTAGGATAACGGCCTTCAGTTCCATCCATGTTGCTGCAAAAGATATTATTTCATTCCTTCTCATGGCTGTGTAGTATACATACCACATTAAGAAAATTGTCTTAGAATAGCTGAGGCTTAAAAGAGGCAGGACTTGGATAAGTGGGAAGGAAAAGGAAGGGTATTTCACGGTGAGTATACTTGTTATCTATTGTCACATACACATCACTTCAGAACTTAGAGGTTCAGAACAACATTTATTATCTCAGTTTCTGTGGGTCAAAAAATCCAAGTGTGGCTTAGCTGCATCCTCTGGCTCAAGGCCTCTTATCAGGCTGCCATCAAAGTGTTACCTAGGGCTGTAGTCAGTTCAAGGCTCATCCGAAATAGGATCCACTTCGAGTTCACTCATGTGAATGTTGACAGGCTGATATGGTTTAGGCGTGTGTTCCCTCCAGATCTCATGTTTCAATGTAATTCCCAGTGTTGGAGGTGGGACCTAGTGGAAGGCACTGGTTCATGGGAGAAGATCCCTCATGAATGGTTTGGCTCCATCCCCTTGGTGATAAATGAGTTCTCACTCTATTAGTTCATGAGTGAGCTGATTGTTTAAAAGGAGCCTGGTACCTCCTCCTCTCTCTCTTGCTCTCTTTCTCACTGTGAGACATGTGCCCAGGCTCTCCTGCCCTGACTACAGAGAAATGGACATTATATGTGGTCAAGGCATCTCTAGAACAAAGGTTCTCAACTCTATCCACATATTTGAATCACCTGGGGATATCCTTTGACAATACTAGTGTCTGGGATACGTCTCCAGAGATTTTGATTGAATTGGTGTGGGCTTGAAGCTCTGGCTTCCCAGATGACTCAACCTCCTTCCCCTCCTCTTGCTCTTCCCTCCCCCTGGGGTTGAAAGCCACTGCCTTAAGACCTTGCTATTCCAAGTGTAGTCTAGACAATCATAATCAGCATCACCTGGAAGGTTTTCAGAATGCAGGATCTCGTGCACCATCCCAGATCCACTGAACTAGAATCTGCATTTTAAACAAGACTCCCCAGGTAAATTATATCCTTATTAATGTTTGAGAAGCACTGGTCTAGGCATTCATCATTATTGAAAATGTTCATGGAGGTAAAAAAATAAATAAATCTCTCTTTCGCAAATGTCACCCAAGAATCCATACTTGTAAAAAATCTCCGGAAGGGATACTAATGATACTGATGTGCCACCAGAGTTCACTGATAGGCAGTCAGTCATCCCCAGTTCAGCTTACAGATTATTTGTGTTACTACTAAGATAATAAATATTCTTATTGGGGTGATAGTGAGTCCTTGTATACTTCTTAGAAGAAGGTAGTACATAAATTCTAGGTTTTATAATTTCTCATTCTCCACAAGCAAATAAGGAAATGAATTAATATTTACTGAGTCAATATACTTTTTACCACACCATGATGGATTATCCACGGAAACCCAGAATCTTGCGCCACATACCTTCTATTCAAGATCAAGCCAAAAAAAAGATCCACAAATTATTGGTGTCTGGTTAAGTCTGATCAGGAGCAAGAGGAACAGGAGACACAAGAATGTGTGCCTCCAGTGGTCCACTCCTGCAGGATGAATGAGGACATGAAGTACAGGCCCATGTTGGAGTGGGGTAACGTAGAACCTGAGTTAGGCCTGGGGTGAGCATGAAAAATAGCCTAGAGGCAAGGAGGAGGGAATCCTGGGAGAAAAGAGCTGGACTGCCCAACAATCTGAGGGTCTGGACACAATGAAAAAAGAAACCGGACAAAAATTAAAGTAAAAAACCTGGAAAATTTAAATAATTCCTGTGCTTACTAGCAGGTAATTAAGGAAGCATTTTACGTAACATCTGAAGCCTCAGATTTAAGTGGACACAGGGCCACTGTAGGCCCTAGCATAGTATAGGCATAGACCAAGTGTCTGCAGAAATCCTAAAGCCACATGAGTGAAATGAACACCCACTATTGTTTTTATATTGTTCTTGCTTTCTTGCTTTCTTTTGGAATGGAGTCTCATTCTGTCACCCAGGCCGGAGTGCAGTGGCATGATCTCGGCTTACCACAACCTCCTCCTTCCAAGTTCATGCAATTCTTCAGACTCAGCCTCCCAAGTAGCTGGGATTACAGGTGCCCACTACCATGCCTGGCTAACTTTTGTATTTTTAGTAGAGATGGGGTTTCACCATGTTGGCCAGGCTGGTCTCAAACTCCTGACCTCAGGCGAATCACCTGCCTTGGCCTCCCAAAGTGCTGGGATAAGAGGCGTGAGCCACCATGCCCGCCCTGTATTGTTAATTTTCTTCCCCCTCCAGTGGTAAAGACAATTGATAGTTGACTAAATTCATATTATTGTTGCCTCCACTGTTCTGCTTTCTGTAATTCTTATCCATCATGAGAAGGGCTGACTTGGAAGAGTTCAGAGCAGTGAAGAGAAATCCCAGAGAGTGTCTGTCAACCCTCAAAAAGACTTTGAATTTGACTGTCAGACATAGGAATAGGCTTGCCGCTCTCACCAGGCTCCCAAGAAGAGTCCTTGGGCAGGCTAGATGGCTGGAAAAAGAAAATTCCTCTCTGATGCCCAAAGGCAGCTAGAAGGCATCCTGGCTTCAGGAACAGTGCCATCTCCTGGCTGCCCTCACAAAGAGGTCATCCAACATTGTGAAACCATGGCTATGAGTGAAAGGCAAGAGAAAATAAGGGAATCTGAAACCATGTAAATATGCCACTTCCTCTACATTAGCGGAGGCCAGATATAGGCAATGAAGAGAATGTTACTTCTATCATATAACATGTTCTCGATTCAGAAGATGCCATAGCCTTGAGAAAGTCTTCATTACACCATCTTGAAAGCTCTCAGGACGATATAGGTAGGGTCCAAATAAGAAAATGGACTCAAGGAAATCCAAGTTGTGACCTTCACTCTGAAAATTAAGATTTTAAACAGAAAATAGGAATCGTTGAATTTGAAAGCCAGAAAGGATCTTAAAAGCCAAGTAGGAATCCCCTCATTCAGTTTAAATGTTCACTAAATATTGAGTGAATAAGATCATCCAGTCTCAATTCAAATATTTTCAATGACAATTCTTATTTCAAAAAATCTGTCCTAAACCAAATCAAAATCTGCCTCCCATAACTTCATATCTTTATATTTGTTGTGCCTTCCGGAGTAAGGCAGACTAAGTTCACTTTCGCATATTCAAATATTTAAAGGTAGCTATCCTGTCCAACCATTCCTCATGACTGTCTAAGAAATTTTAAACTCCTTGAGAGAAGAATCCAAGTTCAATATATTTTCCTGTACCATATGAGTCTTAATAGAGTGACTAACCTGTAGTGGGTAGTCAATAAATGTGAGTTGAATACATGAATTAATATCTATGTGTCCACCTGACCAACAGTTCTACTCAGGTGTCTCAAAGGCACTTCAGCTCAACTCCAAGACTTAAATCAAGATCTTCCTTGTGAATATGGCCCTAGCCTAAGGTGCCCTATCTGAAGGAATAACACCATCATTTCAAACCCATCCACTGCTCTCCATCCACTGCCACCAGCCTGGTCAAAACCACGATTTTCTTCTTTGGATTGTTTCTATAGCCTGTTGAGTTAAGTTAGCTGGCCTCTGGTACTATTCAATATCTCCTCCCCACAGCAGCCAGAGTGATCTCTCCAAAATACAAATATGATCACGTCATACCCCTCATTAAATATCCTTCAGTAACTTCCCATTGCAGATTGGCAAAACACGAAAATCCCTAAAAGTCCTCTAAGACCTTGCACAGTCTGACTCCTTCTCACCTCCTCTGCCATATCTCACTCCTCTCTCCCTCATTTTCCAAACATGCCTTCTTCCAGCTATTAAATACTTGAATGTACCAGCTGCCTTCCCACCCCAGGGTTTTGCAGCACTTTCCCTCTCCTCGTCCCCTGTTTAACTCCTATTGAAAGGAGTTAAACAAAAAAGATCAAAGTCTACACATTCGTTTTTCAGAGGCATCTTGAGATCTCCTGACAAGTTCAGGTTGTTTATTCTTTAATGCTTTCATATATCAGTTTGTAATATTTTATTAATTTGATTATGCCTATTTTCTCATGAGTCTGTAAGCTCTGGAGATCAAGGACTATATCTGCATTTGCTTATTCAACCTGACAAATCGCATAAACATATCTGTATGAATAAATGAATGAATTTCCCATATTCTGGGACTTCCCAGAATTTGATCATCATCACATACTCTGGGCTGCAGTGGGGCCTCAAGCCTTGCCATATTCTCACTTTTTAAGGGTCTCGGAGACTCCAATGTCATCCTGAGCTGGAGTTCAAGGCTTCTTAGAAACCACTGATTTATACTCATTCTGTCTGGCATACTCAAGAGCCCATTCTTAGGCACACAGGACAACTGAACAGGATTAGAGCGTCCTCCATAGGTCTGAGTCAGCTTCCACATAGGGATCCTGAACAGATAAGTAAAACCTGCCCTGAGAGTCTAGCTAGACACGAAGAAATCAGAGGAGCCCAAAATGATTATTATTTTCTTAGTGACTACTGGCTAGGCTTATGATGAGCCCTCTTGGTGTTTTTCATTTTGTGTAGCTATTTTCAGTAGCTGTATCATTAAAATACACAAGTCTATAATTATGGGGATGCATATCGTCATCCCTCAAATATGTACTGAGCACATAGAATATTCCTGGTCCTGTGCCACACGCTCAGTTACAAAGGCGGCCAAAGCTCAATTCCTGTCCTCAAGGTGCTCTTCCTAGTGGAAGAAATAGACATGAAAATAGAAACTTACTAACAGAGAAAGGAGCAAACAGAACACAGAGAAGAAAGTGATGGCCTAGAGATGGGGAGCGCTTGTCACAGGAGGTGACATAGGCTCATAACAGAAAAAGCACTTGTTTCCCTGAGGTAAGGTGTGCTTGCAGGTTCCTTAAGATGACCCAGGAGAGAAGATGAGCATCCTCAACAGTTACACACAAACACACTCACGTTGGTCTCTGATGCTTGCAGTGAAAATAAACAACTGAAAATAGGCCCGGCGCGCTGGCTCATGCCTGTAATCCCAACACTTTTTGTTTGCTTGTTTGTTTTTAATCCCAACACTTTGAGAGGCCAACATGGGAGAATTGCTTGAGCCCAAGAGTTCAAGACCAGCCTGGGTGACAAAGCAAGACCTCGTCTCTATTAAAATAAAAAGAAAAAATAAAATATTGAAAAATAGCCAAAAATGTGCTGCAAACCACCTTGGAACGTTTATACCTATGTAACAAACCATCCTGGAATTTAAAGTAAAATAAAAAAATTTTAAATTAAAAAAATGAAAATAAATAAACTGAAAATGTATGGAAAAATACAAAACCCCAGACTAGACACAATCAGTTTCTTTTTGTGGGAAAGTGGATTTATATCAGAGCTTTCATAGGGGTTCTATAACCACAGAATGTAGTTAATTCCCTGCCAAGTAAAACTTAGATACTTCCAAAATGTTGCTATTGTACACACCGCAGAACAGAGCAGCCAAAATGGTAGTGGTATGGGTTGAAAAGATAAAGAATTAAGAAAAGCAAAGAGGAAGGGGAGAGTAAAAGGAGAATATTATTTCCTTGAATGATGATCACTCCTTTTATTAATAACTTCTGTTCTTAAAGAGATTTCCCAAACCTCTGGGCTTTCCCAGAATTTGATACCACTGGTGCACTGACCTAGCCTCATCCTGCCAATGTGAGGAAGCCCAGGGAGACTAGTAAAATGCTTTATAGAGCAGCAACCACGCCAATGGGGCTGGCTGTGAACCTTCACCTTGGTGTGTTCTTTGATTTCATTTGGTGTGAAATATTGAGATTTCTCCTCAGATATCCCAGCGCCTTGTAGCTACACCGGATCTATAAATCTTTATCTGGGTTAGATTGAACCATTTTCATTTATGGAGTTGTTTTTAATCACAGCAAGAGTAAAACTTTTGCCCTGTACAAAAAAGTCACCTGTAAACTGAGCCATTCTGATTCAGCGTTCTGCTTCTCCTCTGAAATTGTGTCTCTTCTGAGAGCTCTGGAATAAAACAGCTGCCATAGTCATATCACCCTTCCATATTTTCCTCTTTGTATTAGTCAGCTCTGATGTGGTAACGAACAGTGCCAGGACCTCAGTGGCTTACAGCAATGAACATTTACTTTTTGTTCCCGCTTTTACTACCAGTTGGCTACTGAGCTCTACTCCCTGTGTCTTCCCATTCCAGAGCCCAAGATGAAAGATAAGCCACTATTTGGGGCATACTTTTTTTTTTTTTTCCTGACAGGATCTCGCTCTATTGCCCAGAGGCTGCAGTACAGTGGTGCAATCTCAGCTCACTGCAGCTTCAACCTCCTGGACTCAAGAGATTCTCCTACCTCAGCCTCCCAAGTAGCTGGGACTACAGGTGTGCATGCCACCATGCCTGGCTAATTTTTGTTTTTTTTTGTTTTTTTGTAGAGATGGGGTTTTGCCATGTTGCCGGGGCTGGTCTCCAACTCCTGGGCTCAAGCAATCCACCTGCCTTAATGACCCAAAGTGCTGAGATTATAGGCATGAGCCACCATGCCCCTCCACACTGTTTTTATGACAGAAGAAAAAGAACAAGAGAAATGCAAGCAGAAACTCAAGATACTTCTTAAAACTTCTGCTCAGACACAGCAGACGTCATGTCCACTCACATTCATTGGTCAAAGCCCTTCCATGGCCAAGCACAAAATCAACTAAGCAGGGACTCACACCTTTCCCACAGAAGGCACTGCAAGACACATAGCAATGGGTAGGAATCAATAACCTTTTTCATGGAAAGAAAGATCAAATACTTCAGAATAATAATTATAACCTACCATACCCTTTAACTCCACCCATGTAATTTGTCTTCATCCTGGGGAGTTTCTCCTGCTGTCAACTAAAAAGGAATTTAAAATGCTTTTTTTCTTCTTAGAATTCTTCGGGGGCAACATTTGCCCAATTATTCTTCAGAATGTCACCCTTCCCAACAATTTAACATCCCTCAACTGTTAAATTGTTAACAGTTGTTGCACAGTTTAACAGAATTCCACCATCAGATAATTTTGGCAAATGCAACATATTAATATCCTCCTCTTAATATTTAAATTCTTATTACCATATTAAATGCTCTGAGAACCCCTGCTGTAAAGATACCTATTTAACGTGGGATTGGAATCACAGAATTCTTTTTGTAATGGCACAGCCATTAAGACTCGTGAAATTCTATAGGCAAATACTGTCCCAAAGGATTACGTGGGAATCAGTCAGACAGATTCCTGCTGTTTCCTCATTTCTGTGCATCCAGACTGAAGGGTACCTAATGATGCTGAAAGGAGCTACGCGTAAGGCCAATGGGTCTGTACAGGCCTCAAAAAGAAGGCTTGCATTTTTTGCTAAGACCAAACTCAATGTCAGAAACCTGAAAATGCTATTCAGATACTACTCTTTGTCTACCGAATTAAGTATAAACACTTCAGACTGGCTTTTGTTCCTTCCTTTCTGTCTGCAACAAATATATCTTGAGTCCTACTATGTGCCAAGTACTGTGCCAGGCATTGAGTACATGGTGTGAGCAAAACAGGCATGCACCCTTCCCTGTGGACTTACCTGTATAAAATAAGAGGAGACAGACACAAGACAAGCACACAAGTAAATAGCCAGTGATCATACAACCTCCCAGTGGTTAGCTACACCATTGGCCACCCATTCCTCCTCAAAATGTTTTCCACACGTAGCTTCTGAGAGGCCACTCTTGGCTGATTTTCCTCTTCATCACTGGCTTCTCCTTCTCAGTCCGCCTTGCTGGCTCTTCCTCCACTATATATCTTCTAAATACTAGAGCAGCCAGGGTCCTTGCCTGGCTCTATGTTCTCTTCTGTATCTCTCCCTAGATGATCTCATTCACCCTCGCAGCATTAATTTCACATATGACTCCCAAATTTATATCTCCAATGCAAAACTCTCCTCTGAGGATATAATCTTCCCCCAGTTGAACCACCTTAGCACTTACCACTCTTGAGTTATTTCATGTGTTTTCTCTTTTGCCATGATTGTTTGCATACTTCCTTCATCCTCTTCCTAATTTATAAACCCCTCAAGGCGGGGATCCTTGGTCTGTTTCATCTTCAGTTTCCATAGTGCATTGCAGAGTAACTGTTTAATATATGATTATTGAATTTAATGTTTGAACTGAATTTCTGCTTTAGGGATCACTGAGACACAGATGTAATGAAAGGGAATATTTTATTTAAAGAATAATGTCTCATCCTTCTGTATTTCCAAGTGAACAACTTCAAATGAGAGAACACAGCTACATACATTAGCATGAGGTGAATACTTAAGTTTAAAAATGCTAAATTGAGCCAGTATCATCCCTTGTGGTCACAGCAGCTGCTGCAAAGGTTTTATAAATTGCCTATGTTCCCGCACCCCATCTGGCGATGCTGGCGTGTTACAGCCATGGATGACTTACTCTTCACAATAGCCTTCACTTGGATCTATTCCCTACTTTAAAATAAAAAGACAAAGAGAAGGTGCCAGGGGCTTGCCTAAAGTGCTCCCACCCAACCAGAGTATAATTCAACCACATAATGCTGACTCCTCAGCATTTACAGGATTAGATTCAGGGTCAAAGAGGAGGTCAGAAGAGGAAGGCTCTCTGGACTGCAGAAAGGTGTTTCACCATCAGTTCTAATAATAGCATGTGGCGGCTGCACTTCTGGTCTTTCCTCTGCATTTTAATCCCATTATTTTCTAAGCCTCTCCCAAGGCCTCCTTTACCAGTCAAAATCAGCCAAGGTTTCACATGCCCTTAGAAGAAAAGAGGACTGATAGAACCTCAGTATCGACTAGAGAAAAGCCAAGAGCCTTTTCATGCTGGATGATCCATGTGAGTCTGGGTTCCTGATTGCCACACAGGGAGGCCCTGACTATAGTGTGGACATTGGTTCCTTTGCACAGCTCCCTCATGTGTGTATGCAGAGGCTGCTTTTTCTCATCTTGCTTGCCCTAAAACATTTTTTGACTTAGCCTCCATATACTTGAAACTTAGAGTTCAACCTGTCAAAATCAGAGGGAAATTGACTGAATGGCATCTTTCACGAAAACAAACTTTTTCCAACTGCCATGGCATTTTAGACTGTATTTTACTTTTCTGCTAGTGTTGCTTCCCTATCACATTTCCCTGGATAAACATATAGTTTGTGCCATAATATTTTTTAACAAGGAGTCCTCTGGGCAGACGGTGGCATTAGGAATTTCTGCTTGGCATTTCGTATGCTGTCCAGCTGAGTCCCCAACCATGTTGTGAGTCAATGCAAACACAGCAGCTTTCAATAAAGGAAACAGTTATCTGAGCAGGCTGCAGCTGTGACTCTCAGAGCAGCCTCTGGGTCACCAGTCTGGGATGTGAGCTGGCACCTTGTTAAAAAAGGTATTCTGACAGAGAGACAGCTGTCAATTGACTCTTCCAAAAATCCTCTTTCCCTGGGTTCTTCCAGTCCATCTCCTTGGCATGTGCCATTCCCTATGCATCTTATGTTAGACTACATCTCTGGTTTCTCACCACAGCTTGGACACTGCTGATGGGCTAGATTGATACCGTATGCTTTGTCATGTACCGTGATCCCACTCACGATGTTATTTCAGTGGGATAGATGCTGAGACTGTTCACCATGCCAGAGGAATCTTGCTGCACATAGTATTTCCTTTGCCCTCCTTTGGTAACTTCCCAAGTTCCCACAGTCACTACTTGGTTATGCATGTGTGCTAACGCTCAGACTACTTTGCAATTAGAGCCCTGCCAATTGGATAGCTAGTATTTCTATTCAATAATCTTTTCATTCACTCATACTAAACATTCATTACAGAGCTCAATGTTAAGAGCCCTTTAACTTGTCATATACATGATGAATATAACAGCACTCGCATTCTAAACCCGGCTTTAACACAGCGGTACAGTGGTGATTATAAAACAACCACTCTGCACTGTGGCATCTCTAGCCATGGTGAATGTTATAAAGAAAGTGTGTTTACTCTAGTCCTTGCCCCATACCAGTCCCCACACACCACCAAACTCAATATAAACCCCACATAACCAGCAAGAATATCTGAAGTATGCAGGTTATACTTCATACCTGCATACTTCAGATATTCAGACAATGGGACAGTAGTAGGTGCATAGTGGGTGAGGTTCCCGGGACATGACCAGGACACTGGTTTATAGTGGCCCAAGCTGCTGTAAGTCTAAGATCCCACTGAAATGCTGTTCTCACTTTCCCACTTAATGGTTTAGGAACTCTTTTCTAGCCCCCAAAGCTACACTTCAAGCCACTTTTTTTTTTTAAACCTACACAGTTGCCTTTCCAAAAGTATCCTGCAGTGATTCCATGTTGCTCTTCCATTGTTTCCTCAGCCCTGACTCCATGTTTTGGCAATCTTTCAGCCTCATTCCTTTTTCCTCCCAATCTGTAATAAAACTAAGCAAAAAGTAGTAGGTATATTAGCTCAAGAATTGGGATGTACCCGTGGAACTGCTGGGCCATGCAAGTTTTTGTCAATGGCTATGGGAGCCCCTGGCATGGAAGGCCAGACCCACCACCCCCTCCCAAGAGAAAGAGGACAAGTCCCCATCCATCTGTCTTCTCCCCTCCTCTGGCATCATAGAACTATCACAGTAGATAGGGTCATTTCGCTGTCTCCCACTGGAGGTGGAGTAGGGGAGGGTCTCACGCCCAGAGATGCTCCTACAACTTTCTCCCCTCCCTTGTATTGAAGGATGAAGGGTATTTATTTGTTTCCCCACAGGAGATGAAGCAGGGAGTTTTTCTAGGGTTCTGGGAGGGCCCACCCTTGTCACCACCCTGTGGTGCCCCAGGGGTAATCAGCCAATTGAAGGAATGTAAAATCTGTATAATAAAATCTTAATTCCACAGAAGTATGATTCCAGCTACAAAATTTGAGCTTTCTATAAACATTAAACACTCTACATTTCCGTAAGTCCCACCACCAAAGGAAAAGAAAACAGCATTTAATTCTCTCTAACACTGAGCTATCCCCTCAGCCTACTCCCAACCAAGAACCTTGAGCAAAATTCTTTTCTCCATTTCAGAGGAGGAAAGTGGGAAATGCTTTTTCTTGTATGCAGAGACTACTTCAAAGTGGGAGGGGCTCCTGTTTGGGCCCTTTTAAACTAATTTTCCATCTGCTCCCAATCCAGGTTTATCCAGTTGTACCTCTTTATTGGGATATTGTTGAATGGAAGTACATAATAACCATTGTTTTATTTTTCATAAATGGGCTTCTACCAACAAAAACATAGGATTAGTCTACTGTTAGCATGAAAACCTGTGTCATGGCTTTTCCAGGTTCTACCTGAGGACCAGCACACCCCCACAGTCTTCCAGCGAGCAGAACAAATCAAAGAGGATTTCCAGAGACAGCAATAACTTTACATTCCACCCACTGCTCTCCCTGGGGCAGCAAATCTTCACTGTGAAATCTGCAATTCCAGGAGAGCAGAAAGCAATCTATCTCCCTCCAAAAACAAGTGGCCATTTCAGGGAACTGGACATATTTTCACTCCTAATGGTAGGTCTCCTTGGATTACTATGGTCTGCCATGAGCCTGGGAATTGTGAGACAAAAACAGAGGAAAGAAGGAAGGAAGGAAGGAAGGAAGGAAGGAAGGAAGGAAGGAAGGAAGGAAGGAAGGAAGGAAGGGAGGGAGGGAGGGAGGGAGGGAGGGAGGGAGGGAGGGAGGAAAAAAGAATGCAAAGTTGAAATATAACAAGAACCCATTACTCTGTGAGTCCATTGCACTGCAGGCTAGGTTCCATCTCACACACACACACACACACACACACACAGTGATGTCCCAGTGTAAAGAATCCCAGCTAGTGGGCTCCCCAGCTGAATTCTACCTCTCAGAAGGGAGCTGGATAGGACAAAATTTCTATCTGAAAAGTCAGGGCAGGATTAGGAGGCGGAACCAAAAACACAGATTTAGCCCATTTCATCTAGCACAGAAGGACCCAGAATGCCAGGTATGATATCACCTAGTGAATATTTACTAAGCACCCACTAAGTGCCCAACACTGTTGAAAGAGATCAAGGGAACAGGAAGATGGTTGGTGCTGACCTAAGCAGAGCCGTGTGCCCTCTGGTTTGTAGGAAGTGAGCAATCACCAGGCAGGAAAGCTGTTGGAGGTCTGCACTGGTCTTAGAGAAAGGACAAGGAGCAGAACCCGATGCTACAGCAGGCCCTATGGTCACAGGTGACACCTCTTCCTTGTCCCCTCAGTACAACAGTGTATAAGCCTTTACTGTCCTACAGTTCTTCTTTTTGTTACACAGTGACTTTCAACCCTGGTTGTACATCAGAATTATCTAAGGAAGTTTTTAAAATCCTGTTGCCCAGAACCCACCCCAGACTAATGAAATCAGCCTCTGTGGGGGTGGCACCAAGGCTTCAGTAGTTCCTAAAACTCCCCAGGTGGTCCCAGTGTGGGGCCAAGATTGAAAACCACTGCATGGAGGTAATTGTCCTAAATACCTCTCCAGCTTCTCTCTGCCTCTACATTCCTCTTATCTAAGCTCTTACATTGCCTTTTTATTTTTAGTTTGTTCTACTTCATCCTTTCAGTAGATAATTCTATAATACTCCATTAAACCTTTTTTCATGCTTTAACTTTGCTTTTTCTCATTTAATTTTCATTGCCCACTCTACTTACTCCTTCTTCCCATTGTGTTTGTTTTGTTTTGTGTTTTCTTTAATCCAGCATTAACATTTGCAGGGCACTTGATATGGACACACTACTACAGCAGGCACTTAACTGCTGCTACAAATTACATTTAATGCAGTAATATTTTTTGTTAGATCCTGTGCCATGGCTACAGGCTCTGGTCTGATGGAAGATTGGCATTTTGGCTTCCTCCTTGGAAGCAGCTGCATTGCTGTATAAATTTAAGATCCAAAATAAGCATATTACAATAAAAAATAAAAGAAGCATTCACAAATACGAGGGAAAGAAGCATTAACAGCCGTCTGAAGCTAAACATCAACATCACCCCTGCCAAGCTCTTGGCCTCATTGTAGGGGGAAGACGCTTCCATGTGCAGCAAAAAGAGAAAGAATCCAGACTGCATTTACAACTAATAAGGCTGTTCTCTGAGGACAGGGCATTTGCTGATTTAGACTCATTTCCTTAAGGTCCTCAAGCAAGCCCAAGAGTACATAGGCCAGTCGCTGAGACACTGAAGGTTGCGATGTGGAAGAAAGGGCCAAGAGACTGTCCCAGGAGCAGAATGCTTCAGTCCTCTAGGGAAGCTTTGGGGGAGATCTGCCCTCTTGTCCTCCTACAGCTCAACTGAGAGCAGCCCCGGAGCCTCAGAACCACAGGCCCTGTAGTTCCCTGGGTCTGGCAAGCCCCCCAGAGACCAAATCACTGTCCTCCCCGCAGAGCCAGCCCAGCACTGAGAATACCATACAAGTGAGAGGACGCTTGCCAAATAGATGCATGAATGAATGAATGAATGACTCCTCTGATGAAATTGTCCCAGGGAGAGTTTGTGGGAATACTGAAAAGGAAGGTGGTCCCCACACTGGTACCCGAGTCCTTGATACTCTGATGTGGCTTTTCAATTTCTCTATCTTCCTTTTACCTTGATTTATTTATTCTGTATCAATCTATTTGTTTATTTGTTCATTTATTTTAGGAATCAAGCCAGACACCTTGTTGGAGCAATAAGAATTAGAGACATTTGTTCCTTTTAGAAGAAGCAAAATTTTCCAGTGCCGACTGACAGGGAAGGAGATGAATAATTACAATATATGCTGGTAAAGAGGACCTGAGACAGCTTCCTGATTTTCGTACATCAACAAGAAGACTTCTATGGCCCTGGTCTCCAGCACACCTTTCTTGGTAGAGTTGAGAATTCAACCAGCCAATTCTTCCTGGAGATTCTCAGAGCCACATTGAGAGAGCAGGGGACTAACAAGGACTGCCCTATCCATGGTGACTCTCCTTGGCCTCTAGGTAAGTCACACACTGAAGCCTGCGCCTCCCACCCTCCACCCTGGTCAGCTAATCTAGGTTAGTGCAGGTCTAACTTAGATTACAAGGCGTGCTCGTGTGCATAATTTTGTTACCACCAACAACCACATGGGACAACGTTATCCCCATTTTATTGTCCAGGAAACTGAGGCCTGGTGTGGCAAGTGACTTGCAAGTAAGAGAAGGAGTGAGATGTAAACCCAGATTCCTGAATCTAAATTCAGTGGTCTGCACTGCAGCATAGCTGCCTCTTGAGAACTAGAGTGGGCAGTGGGGAAGTGGGAATCCTCAAGTTCCCAGGCCTCTTCCAGCCCAGTCTTCTATGTAAAATTTTTCTCTTCCAGGCTTGTCTGAGCAGAGGTAGGGTGACCCCGCCGCCTGTTCCTCAACAGTCTGTGCAAATTCAAAGAAATAGAGTGTGAATTCAAGGAACTCATTTGAAGAACAGGAAAAGCAACTCTCTCCTTGAGGTTATGGGGAAATGAAGGTTGAAACATGGATCAGAAGACTTGCTAAGGTCCCTTCCACCCTCAACTCTTCCATTCTGTTCCCAATGAGGCCCAAAACACGGCTTTCTCCATCACTCTTTAATCTGTTGGTTGATTTGCTTGGTGCTCCCAAGAAGCACCGTGGCCCTGAAAATAAAATATTAATTATATCCACTTTACAGCCATCCATCGCTAGCCATCTGACGCTGATAGAAAGGCAAGAAGCACTCGTGGCAGTTTGCATATCAGGGTCGGCAGTTCCTTTCTTAACCCTCCTCTGTCTGGCAAGCTAAGGGAGCAGACGCTCCTGTAATGACCTGGCCTGTCTTTAGAGCTGCAGCCCTAAGAGCTGCTGTTCTTCCTGTGGCTGTAGTCTTGGCACTGAGTTCCTTCCTGCTCTTCTTTTGCTCTTGTGTGTAGCCGACCACAACATGCTTTCAGATCAGACATCCTGTGGGCAGAAGAAATTATTTCACTTCAATAAGAATTTTTGAAGACCAGTATGGGTTCAACGGGTGCTTGGGGGATTACACCAGAGATAAGAACAGACTAAGTCACACGCATGAGGCAGCATTTACAAATCAAACAACACAGTATGCAATAGCAGCTTCCGAGTTTCTGCAGAGGAGGGGCTAAGGACAGCAACCTGGTTAAAAGATGCCTCAGGAACTTGCCTTGAGGCTGTATTTTCATAGCATGTAAGATTGGAAAAGACATCAAAGAATGGGAAACCTTCCATTCTGGAGAGATAGAGATTATGGGGGAGAATGGATAAAGCCCCCAAAACCACTTCTGCCTCTCCTACTAACTGTTCAAGTCTCAGGTATCATTATTTGTATGACAAGGAGAAAATTAACATTGTTAAGCAATGAGCCAAGGATTTACAAGCCTAATTTCATCTATTTCTCACAGAAATCCTATAAGCTATCTTCTCCCATTTTACAGAGTATAAAAAAATTAGTTTTTCCTAGAAATCACATGAAGGGACAGGCATCCCCTTGGCAGGACCAAGGAAGCTGTGGCCTAATTGCTGGCCTTGACATGAAGGAAGGACTGAGCACAAAGAACACAGCCTGCACAGGGCCGGAGGAGGGTTGGGTCCGAGGGCAGAGCCCTGGTGGATGTTTCTGCCTTCCACCTGGGCACCCCGAGACAGGCTGTGTTTTTGTTTAAGTTCCATCTTGTCCTGCCACAGACCCAGGCCAAGCTGACTGCTCCTGACCTGGTGAAGCACTAGCCACACTCTGTCGCAAGCTCCCACCGCATCATCGCCTGTCCTCTCCTGTACTGTCTTCTACCTCTGGCTTTGATTTATCATTCATACCAGCTCTCTCTCTTAGTCAGGCCTGGAGGAAGGTTGTTTTTGGCCATTAACAATAAATTCTTAAAATTCCCTTTAACCAGTGGAAGATATAAATCGCAGTCATAAACATAATACACATTCTTGGGACTTTTCAAAACGACTTCCTGAATAATTTGAGATAGTTCAACAATAATTATCTAGAAAGACAGGCTTACTTGAGCCCTGCTAACTGCTCTTTTGATATTAATACAGCTTTAAGCCCTCTCTACTTCTTTCTGCCTGAAGGCATTTTTTTATACATATCCTCATTTGTTACATAGAATGGTATTTCCCTAACCATGCCCCATACCTGTTTCAGGCAGGGTCCCAGCAGGAGACAGGGCACTCTCGGGGTGATTAGAGAGAGTTTAATGAAAGGGACTTTTACAAAGGTGTGGACAGGTATTATGGATTGAACTGTGTCCCCCAAGGAAAGATATGTTCAAGTCTTAACTCCCAGTACCTTAGAATGTGACCTTATTTGGAAATAGGGTCACTGCAGATGTAATTAGTTTCAATGAGTTCATACTGGAGTATGGTAGGCCCCTAATGCAATATGACTGGCATTCTATAATACAGCCAAGTGAAGACAAAGACACGCAGGGAGAGAAAACCACGAGACAGTGCAGGCAGAGACTGGAGTGATGCAGGTGCAAGCCAAGCCAAAGGCCGTCAGAGTTTCCAGCAAACCACCAAAATCTAGTGAGAGGCTAGGAAGGATTCCCCTACAGGTTTCAGAGGGCGCATGGCCCTGCTGACACCTTGATTTCAAACTTCCAGCTTCCAGAACTGTGAGATAATACATTTATATTGTTTTAAACCACCTAGTTTGTGGTACTTTGTTAAAGCAGCTATAGGAAATTAATACAGAAGGGTTATGAGAAACCAAAAAGAAGGTGGTGAAACACCCAAGGCTGGCAACAAAGAACCGCTGCCATGCCAGGCCTGAAGCGTGTAGGGGAGGAGCCTTTACTGAAACCTGCAGCTATGGAAGAGGAGCTACAGCTTCCAGTGGAGGAAGGCACTCTCTCCTTCCCTCCAGTCTCCTGAAGGTGTCTCCATTGGCCAAAATGGGATGGAGAGCCAGTGGATGCCGCCAATTAAGGTCAGGCTCTTAGAGTAGGAAGTAGAGTGGATGTGCAGGGGCAAACAGACTCAGTCGCAACTTCAATGCCACTTCCTCTTCAGGGAAGCCTTCCCTGACCTCCTGACCAAACCTGGCCTCTGTAACATGCTCTCATAATCCTTCTGCTTCTGCAGAATACTTATAGCTGCAATGGAGGAATAAATTATGCAAATCATTAAGTGATGACTGGCTCTCATGCTAGAACATAAGCTGCATGAGAAAAAAGACCGTGTCTTCCATTCATCAACGGCAGACCCTGAATCCTCAGGGTCTGGCACGCAGTAAGAATGACTAGGTTTCATAGGATGTGCCAAGAACTAGGCAGCCCGATAGAAAAAGGTCAAGTGTTTAAGTCCAAACAGATTGACCTCGGCAACTTTCAAAGAGCTATAGACAGCAGACAGCATTATGTTCTGCTGGGGGAGGGGGTGCTGATTATACCATTTATAACATCAAAGAATGTGCCCACCTTGAGTACTTGCTAACAGTCCTCCAAGAGCAGTAGGCGGGATGGGCAGTTGCGCAAAGTGAGGTGAGGCAGGGGTGGGTGGGGAGAGCAACTACTATGGGGTCAAGAAACTTGAGCTGCTCCTATCTGAATTTTTGTTCCCAGTCACACTGGGGAACTTAAGAAAGCTTAAGTGAGTCTTTCCTCCACTAATCTGTGAATGTAAGTCCTGCATCCACTTACTAATATGGAATGCCACCTTTGCTCTTGCTTTTTTGCTTACCAAGTGACCCCCTTCCCAGCTTCTGCTGCACTCTCTAGTTCCCATTGTTAATTTACCTGTTTGATTTCAAAATTTCAAAGATGGACCTTTAAACTCAAAAGTGGAGGTCCCAAAAATCCTAACACTCCCCTCTTTTGAAGTCCACATAAATTTAGCCCGTCATAAGTTGGGATGTAGTGGTGGTTTCTAAGTTTTTTACAATATTTTGCTTTGTGTAATTTAACACAAGTAAACTAAGAAGCCTTCAGAAAAGAAGATAGATGAGCTCAATAAAGATCAGGAAACTCTGGTTCACATTTGGAAGACAATGTTTCATTGGATCGCTCTTTAACACATGGGTAAATCACCCTTATCCAACTTTGCCTAGAGGGAGTTTGCAGTCAACACAACAATCATTACAACATCTTCAGTCTTTGTGCACATACTATCGATCTCCTCATTTGATGGTTCTTTTGATTACAGCTGTAAATGTCAATAATTCTTCTTGGTATTAACTATTAACATCACCACATAGTGTCTAACATGTACATCTAATCTGAAACTAGAACAACAATATCAAATTTAACATCTAGGGCAGGAAGCAGAAACCTTATCATGAATTAAATAAGCTGCCTTAATCTCCTCTCAGTTGGCCTAACTTACCTGAACCACACTATTGGTCTTGAAGGTGGCACTGTCATCCCATTAACAGGCAGCAGGCCCTGCGAGCCTCCTGTGATCAGCTAGGCTTCTCTGGGGAATGAAACAGCTGCTGATAGGGACTGACTTCCTCAGTCACAAGTGTTTCACAAGTGTGTTGGTTCAGAGGAGGGACCAGGCAGAAGGTGGTTGACAGGCAGAGCTGCCCCTGAGTGAGCCATGCAGAGGATCTCCTCCCTCATCCATCTCTCCCTCTTCTGGGCAGGTAAGGCAGACTCCAGAACTTTGGCCAAGCAAGACTCCGCAGCAAAGAAGCATCAAGGCTCCCAGGACCTTGTACTCCTGGACCTCGCTCCTTACTCAATGGTCTCAGCCTCCAGCCCTCACTGAGCCTGTCTCTTGTGTCTTTTCTCTCAGGAGTCATGTCAGCTGTTGAGTTGGTGCCTGAACACCAAACAGTGATTGTGTCAGTGGGGGACCCTGCCACCCTCAAGTGCTCCATGAAAGGAGAAGCAATCAGTAACTACTATATCAACTGGTACAGGAAGACCCAAGGTAACACAATGACTTTCATATACCGAGAAAAGGGCATCTATGGCCCTGGTTTCAAGGACAATTTCCAAGGTGACATTGATACTGAAGAGAACCAGGCTGTACTTAAGATCCTTGCACCATCAGAGAGAGATGAAGGGTCTTACTACTGTGCCAGTGACATCCACCCTGCTGCAGCTCTACTTCTGAGCAGCTCAAAAACCATTGCCAGCCGGGCACGGTGGCTCATGCCTGTAATCCCAGCACTTTGGGAAGCTGAGGCAGGAGAATCACGAGGTCAGGAGATCGAGACCATCCTGGCTAACATGGTGAAACCCTGTCTCTGCTAAAAATACCAAAAAAAAAAAGAAAAAAAATTGGCCAGGTGTGGTGGCGGATGCCTGTAGTCCCAGCTACTCAGGAGGTTGAGGCAAGAGAATGGCATGAACCTGGAAGGTGGAGCTTGCAGTGAGCCGAGATCATGCCACTGCACTCCAGCCTGGACGGAAAAAAAAAAAAAAAAAAAAAAAGACATTGCCACCCATGTAGAGCAGCAGTTCCAACAAGATCATGATTTTCTCTTGAATAAATAATTTAGGAAATGGGGACCAGAGAAAGCCAGTGTTCCTACCTTTCTTTCAGGTTCAGCCACTCAGCTTGCACATGCCCTCCCATGGTGCTCAGACAGTCAGCCCCCAGTGCGACAGAAGAGAGGGGAGATGGAGCCAAAGGAATGAATCGTAGCATCTACTGTGACAGTTTTCTTGGGGGCTCATAAAAGGTTTGACCACAGAGCCACAGTGCTTAGAGTATAGCATAGATTAAGGAGGCACCTTATCATGTACAACCATGGGTGACATCCAGTTTTTCTGCAGCCACATGCCTCTGAATTTACATGTTCTAGAGAAAAAGGACTGGCAATGAGGGGAGGCTCCTCTCCCTCCTTCAGATCAAATATGTACACTACCTGTCATTTTGCCCAACATGGAAGGAAAGGCTCCATCTGTAGCATGCTCTATTGTTTTGATGATTACTGACTGGATATTTTGTTTTGCTTTGTTTTGTTTTTTTCGTGAGACAGAGTCTTGCTCTGTCACCCAGGTTAGAGTGCAGTGGCATGATCATAGTTCACTGCAGCCTCGCACTCCTGGGACCAAGCTGGATATGGTGTTTTGCTCTCCCTTTCTTCTCTATCTCTTTACTTTCACATGTATTAGAAACAAAACATTGAAAAATTGCTTGCACTGGCTCTTCCTTATCCTTCTTTGGACAGCTCAATTCAACCTGCACTTTTATCTTGAACAATGTGTTTTTCCAGATTTAGATGACTGACAGGGCTGTCTACTCCAAGGCTGAACCTGTGGCAGAAATCAGCCTTCCTTCTGTTCTCATCTAGAAAATCTACCACTTACCTTATTAAATAGCCTCATAAGAACGTGTGGTGATAGATACGGTCAGTGACTTGATTGCAGTGATGGTTTCACAGATGTACAGGCATAAATTCATCAGATTAGATACTCTAAATGTGTACAGTTTATTTCACATTAAGTATACTTCAGTACGGTTGTAAAAGTATTTGTTTAAACCCAAAATGAATTCTTTAGGCTTCATTGGAACACTTCAGGCAATGTCTACAGAAAATGTTCTTCAACAAACCCCTCTAGTCAAATATCCTGTTTTCCACAGAAGGACAAAGAGGCTGACAGGGCTTGCCACACCTTACTTGGTTTCAGTCAGGGCTTTTCACTGTTTCACCAAGGGTCTTCCCAATCCTCTCTCCTCTCCTGATTCTGCCTGACCTTTCATATATATATATATGAATACATATATACATATAAATACATGTTTTATATATATATGTTATAATATGTCATTGTTCCATGCATTTTAGTCATGACTGCCCCCATGAGCTCTTATCATTTATTTCCCCCAAACAGCTCAAAACCTTCAGAAAACCTCTCTTTTCTACTCTTCATCCCAAACTCACTCACTCTGACCTGATGCCTGATCCTAACATAGGCCTGGAACCTGCCTTCTACCTTTCTGTCCCACCCCATTGGGCAGCTTCTTTGGTTGAATGGTCTGCAAGCCCTGGATATTGGCTCTGCCCTTGGACAAAGTCAGGTTCCCAAATCACCATCCAGATACAGCACTCTGAGCCCCATGATCTTGGAAGGGGTTTGGACCCAGCCTTCCCCAGATGTATTTACACAGAGGGCCTATCACGATTCGTCAAGCCCACTGCCCGCCACTCAAATCTAATTCTCCTTCTTTGAACGAGTGATAGGCAGGAAGGTGGAGTGCATCTCCAACATGGAGAGGATACAATTCTTCTCCCAGTTTGAAATCATGATTTGGAAAAAGAATGACATCTGGAAAGCTGGTTATGCAGATGTCAAAGTTGTGGAACCATGGTTTTCTAATGCCTGCAAGATGGATTCCTAGTGACTCCCTGTAACAGAGACTGGGAAGAATGTCTCTAAGGAGAAGGAGGGGAATAAATATCTGGACAAATCCATAGAGCTATATGTCTTCTGTATTAATAACTAATATCTGTTGAGTGCTTACTATGTGCCAGGCAGCATTCTAAGCACTTAATGTGTGTTATATGATTAATCTTCACAGCAACCCTAGTATTCATTTTCTATTCTTGTCCTTATTTTACAAATGAGTACCCTAAGGCACAGAAAACCTGAAATACTTGCCCAAAGTAGCTTAGCTAGTAAGGGAGGGTGACAGATTTCAGACTCTTGATGCTGCACCAGAGGACACAGCATGTAATTTAGGGAGACGGGGGGCCCATAGAGAAGGCCACCTCCAGGATGTGTCAGAACCAAGGGACAACAGGAACTGTGGCCTCACCACCAAACCTGTTCAAACTGATACTCCGTGACCATCTGTCAAAAAACTAGGACAGCAGAGCAATGGTCCCAAATGACCTCTCAAGTGTTTTCTAACTCTGAGATTTTGTGATCCTGACATAAGCTTCACACTGTCTTCTAAAATCATCTTCATCTCTTCATCTATGAAATGGGGATAATAAGAGTTCTACCTTCCCTGTGTTATAAAATATATAATTATAGAAAGTAAATAAATTGCATTGCCTATAGTAGCTATTTAATAAATGTTACTTATTATAAGAAAAAGCAAACTGCAAGGAAGAATAATTGAGAAGAAAGTGAACTAAATTACTGAGCACCAACAAAATGCAACCACTTTACAGGTATGGACTCACTTATCCTATGACAACTCAATGAGGTCTTTATCATCCTTTCTGTTTTGGAAGCGAGGATACTGTGCCTCAGAGAGGCTGGACAGCTTGCTTACAGAAGCAGAGCCAGGATCTGGATCTGACTTGAAGCCTGATTGTCCTGGCTGGGGTACTGGGCTGGGAGCTGCGGGATGTACTAAAGAAATACCTTACCTATAGCAACATCTCAAGTAAAGGATGGCTGGGAACAGGTAAGTGAAGTCTGGTCATCTTTGCTCATGCAAAGATTGCTCTTGACTCCTTGGCCAGTTTCCAGAAGAAGGGATAGGATGTGAGGTCTTCAACTCCTTCCCCCTGCCTCCTCTCCCCTTCTTTAAAACACCAATTGCAATTTCGACTTCCAGGCTGTTCTCCCGAGATGGCTCACTCCCCTGACTGAAGGAAGACAGCTACTCCTCAGCCCATTGCCAATCACTCCTGAGCACCACTCCTAGGTCGGTAGCTTTTCTCCCAGGGTACACCATGAGGAACATGAGAAACTGGCCCACATATTCCCTCCTTCTGATGCTTGTCAAAGATAGTCTCCTGTTGGACTCCCTTAGAGTCTCTAGGGGTGCTCATGGATTCACTGCCTTTTCCTCTCCTTCTCAGGGGCTTGCCTGGAGTGGAAACTATAGGGGTCCAGGGCCGGCATAATGAGAGCTAGAAAAATTCCCTGGGTTTCTGTCAGGTCCATAGAGTTGGTGACTTTACCACCCACATATATCTTTGCTGTCAAGCAAAGTGTGCAAGTTTGTCTCTTCCATTGTCACTGACTTACCACTTATACAGAGGCAGCAATGGGGCTTGAGATCTGACAGCCACAGTTCTCTGCATTCAAAAGTGAACAAATGGGCACCAGAAAACACTGCAGTGGATTAAGATGCAGGAGCCACTGGGTAAAGAATAGAAATTAATTTCTAACCAAATGTCTCTGCTTTAGTTAGGGTCTTAGTCCACCGCAGTATCTTAAACAATACGTACTCAATGATAAATTTTCCGTGACAAGGTGAACAAACTCAGAATCAAGGCTCCTTTCCTACTCTTCAATTCAGCACATTACCCTAAAATATTCATTGAAATGATAGGATTATACAGCTTTATTTTTTTGTTAGAGCTCTTTATTCATTCTTTCAGTAAATACCATCTCTCATATCTGCTTAGTTTTTCTCCACAGCATTTATCACTATTTGACGTGCTACATATTTTACTTGTTTATATTTTGTTGTCTGGCTCTCCACTGGAATACAAGGTCCTTGATGGCAGGGATGAGTTTTTGTCTGTTGTGTTCATTGCTTTAACTCCAGCACTTAGAATAACTTTGGCCCATAACAGACACTCAATAAATGTATTAAATGAATGAGTGAATGAAATACATATGAGTGAGTGCTATGTACCTTGAACTGAGCTGGATGCCAGGGACATAGTGGTGCACAAGGCTGGTGCGGACTCTGCTCTCATCTACCCACTAAAAAAATGCTATTGACTGTAACAAGATTTTCTGAAGAGTTGATTATAGAGAACTCTGGAACACAAAACAACTTACTCTTGGAGAGCAGACATCGAGGCTCCTAAGTACATTGGATGTTAGCAGGGGCAAAATGAAGAAAATAGTAGGCTTTCTCTTTTCTCCACCTTTTCTCTCTTTTGAGTCCCAAGGGCCCCGGCCCTGAGTCTGAGGCTGTCAAAGAAAAAGCCAAACACTTCTGTTTTATTTCACAAAGGAATTTTGCGAACCTTCTCTCCAAACAGACTTGCTGGGGCATGCTATTTCACAATGAAAAGCCACAATAACACAGCTTCCTAAACAAAAGAGTGATTCCTAACTCCCTCTCGCTTTATCACCACCACCACCAAATGATTTCGGTATTCTTCAAGAATACAGAATCCACTGGGTCTTTTTGGGCTTTTTAGCAATTTACACATGCACAAACGCATATGTTTATGAGTGGTAACAGCGTACGTTCGAGTACGTGAAACACTGCAGGGACTCTCCGAAGGCGTGCCCTGGATGCCCCAAGGCTCCGAGGCAGCAGTCAGCCAGTGGAACAGCGTGCCACCCAGCATGCTCAACTTGATAGGAAAAAGACCCAGTGACAGGGCACAGGAAGTCAAGCCAACATGCAATTGCTTGTATTAATTTAAATAAAGCCAGGTTCTCAAACTCCATGTTTAAATAAGAAATCTAACAGTCATAAGTTTTCTTTTTACCTGCATGCATATGATAGAATAGGGAAAGTTTAAATTATCCTTCTGGCTTAAGGACAAAATTGCATGAGTATTTATAACTTTCAGAAAGAGAAATGTCAGTCTAAATATATTACTAGGGCAACAAATTATTAAGAAAAAAAAAAAACCCAAAGTACAAACTTTTGGAAATTAAAGTTGCTTTCATAGAATATAGCAGCATTCACTCAGTAACAATTCATTAAGTACCTCGTATGTGCCAGACGCTTTTCTAGACACAATGGAAGCACAGCTCTCAGAATCTCAGGAGCTTATATTTCAGTGGAAATAAACACAAAATAAAATAAGTAAAATATATGTCAGATGGAGATAATTGCCTTGGAGAGGAGTAAAACAGGCGGGGAGAGAGAGGGTTGTGAGCAGGCTTGGAGAAATTACAATTTTAAATCAGGTTGTCAAGAAGGGATACAATGAGAAGGTGACATTTCAGCAAAGGCCTGCGTGCAGGCAGGGAGCCCAATATTTGGCGTGTGGATGTTTGCTGGACTCCCTCTGTTAGAAATAACATTTTCATGCACATTCTTAAGACGCATAATCGTACCAGCTTTTCTGTAGGTTGGGGAGATAAGGAATCATTTTTTCTTTCTTATCTTGCTAAGAGCTCTTTCACAAGTAGTTCACACTTTCATTTTTCAAAACCAAGCGATGAAATGCCATTAATTAGCACAAAGTGTGTTGGGGAGTGGACACGAGGGTATGGCAAGGAAGCAGTCCTGAAAAGATCAAAACTTGCAATATGAACAGGAAGATGACAGCACCGATTATGACAAACGGAAAACGGGGCATGGCATTTTGAGCCCTTTGCCTTGAGTCTCTCCCTAGTCATGTGACCACATTCTGTGAACTGAAGAGTGTTTCTTCCCCAGCCACAGGGGTAAGAATACAAAGTAGGTGATGCATTTCTCTCACTGGTCCCCAAATGACTCCACTCCAGCAGCCCCAGAAAAGAATCTGCAGCTTCATCTATACCTGCAGGTTGATGTGCCTCCCAAAAACTGTCTCACTCAATTGTGAAGCTGAAATCAATCCTGTGTTCACCTCAGTGGGGTTCTTGGTTTTTCTCTTCTGGCTTCTTCAAAAAGCCAATCATAGAGAAACCTGAGGACAGTGGAGCCACTATGGAGAAGGCTGGAGTGCCTTTACCATCCCTAGCTGAGCTTTAGGGATTCACCCTCCAGGGCCTCTGGGTGTGCTGGGATCACATGGCCTAAGGTAGGCCTGAGAGTCAGTCTCCATCTTTACCTGCCACCTGACAGGAGTGAGAATTTTTACTTAGAGGCAGTGAAAAGGAAAGTCAGCAGCCCCAGGGACAGTACCAAGAAGACACCACCTGAGGGTGTGTTGTCATAAGCTCTGACACAGCCAAGGCCTCCTCGGGCATAAAGACCTCCCTGCGTTTGCATAACACCTGTGTTATAATCGTGAGTGATCAATAAAGGAGTAACTGCCTCAGTCTTCTAAAGAAATGAAGAAGCGTTTTATGCACCAAGTTCATAAATAAGCACACAAAAAAACACAAAGGCCTGTGTAGCTGCCTCTGTACGTTGAAATTGGAGAACTGGTACAAGAACAATAACCCATCTCTGTAGTAAGAATCAATGTAAAATCTTTGAGTTCATAGCTAGCCCATTTCTCAGCATCAAAACCATCATCATGCTTTCTGTATGGAGGATACCCACCCCCACATATGCACACTCAGAGTGTCAGAGCAATGAGAAACCAATTATCATCAGGCTCCACCTCTTCGGTTGAAGACGTAGAAACCGATGAATGAAGAAATTAAGTGACTTTTCCACATCACACAATATGGTGCAGACAGGTAAAGTGATATACTATATTTCTATCCCTTTCCTCCAATGTCCTAGAAGTCAAGCGCTAAGAAAAGACAGAAAGGGTAAACCACGTGATCATGCCAAAGTGAAAGAAAAATGGCAGTGGCGTGTTCTCCACTTTCCAGACAACTACCTCCTGTCATCTTCCCCTGTCATTGCGATCCGTGAAAATTTTCTCATTGTTTTAACAGAAGGTCTCATGGCACAATTTAAACAGGCGTTTTTCCTCTCTTAAATAGGTGGCAATGCAGTCCAGGTAGGCAAAGTGATATACAAAAATAAATAGCCTTAATCATTCATAAAAATATTAATGTGTGTCAAATTTAAAAACAATAAACTGCAAATTGCCCCTAACTTTGGCAAGGTCCTTTCACCTATCTTAAAATGAACAAGTTTACAAATTTGAGCTATTAAGTTTTTGTTGTTTTTTTTCTCCTTGAGACAGAGTATCGCTCTTGTTGCCCAGGCTGGAGTGCAATGGCACAATCTCAGCTCACTGCAACCTCCGCCTCCCTGGTTCAAGTGATTCTCCTGCCTCAGCCTCCCGAGTATTTATAACTTTCAGAAAAAGAAATGTCAGTCTAAATATATTACTAGGGCAACAAATTATTAAGAAAAAAAAACCCAAAGTACAAACTTTTGGAAATTAAAGCTGGGATTACAGGCGTGCACCACCAGCTATTTTTTTGCATTTTTAGTAAAGATGAGGTTTCACCATGTTGGCCAGGCTCGTCTCAAACTCCTGACCTCAGGTAATCCAC